>NC_092211.1:79036302-79342275 GCF_043381705.1 Parasteatoda tepidariorum | reverse complement strand
AATGAACAATCACAATTTCTTATATATATATATATAATTTGTCATTATTAGAGCATATTATCCTTCAGTATTTTATTACAAGCTTCACTTTTTTACGCCACACAGTAATCAGTTTAACTACAGAATGTTACAACTTAGAAATTTGTAATAACTTACTTTATATGTTCCATTCGTGGCAAAAGTAATGAATTCGTATTTTCCAGGGATCAAATGTACATTGAATTTTTTATACAATAATCACTTAAGAAAAAATGTTATACAGTTTTTAAATGACATAGAATGTAATTGTGATAAGAAGGATGATGAATTACAATTTCGTTAAAAATAAGGATTCGAAATATAAAATGTTAACCACTTATATATTATAACGCATTATTACAGATTATGTATTGCTAACACATAAATATAAGATGTTCACCACTAAATTATTTGGCTGACTTATAACTTAGTTTTTCTTCAAATTGAGCAGTTACTTATCAACTATTTCTCTTACAAATATGGGCTACATCTATAGAGAAAGAGATGTACTGAAAAGTTTAACAGTTGGCTCCTTAGAAAAAACAGTCCCTAAAAAATCTCCTTAAAAAATGCAATTTCCATTAAAAAAAACACAGTATCTCCTTAAAAAATATTATTTGATCAAGGACATAACTTTAAAGGATGGCAACCGAAGTTTCATTCGCCTCAATTGGCGAGTTTGGTTAATTTTTTTTACAGATAGTTTTCTTAAATTTAGGAGTAATGTATAAAACCAGTGGACTTTTTTCCGTCCCCATCCCCCGAAGATAGCTATATAATCTTTTATGATTTGCTTAGAAAGCCATGCTTACTTGTAAGTTAAACCCATTTGATATGTGTCGTAGCGTAAAATCTTAAGAATTTAAATCAATATTAAAAACTTATTCTTTTTTATAAAGTTTAAATTTTTAGCCAATTATAATTTATTTACATAAAAAATTTCAAATTGGAACAAACGATATGCAAAAGAAAAACTTGCAGAAACCAAATGATAATTATGCTTTTAGAAAACAGTTGCTATTAAAGATTCACAACTTCGTTAAAAACATAATTATATGTATCAGAACATTAAGTTATAATTATCAAGTTTTCATTATTATTATTATGGATAGAAGTTTCATTATTATACCCGCATAAGTAAAATATTAAAATCAAATTACTCATACTAAATCAAAGAAATCCTTAAAGTTATTTAAACATCAATAATATTTTAACAATTCCAACCCAATGCATTTTGTCTTAGGATTGATGTGTTTTTCTAAACTATTATATCCAATAGTTATTTTTTTAAAGTTTTAAATAATATGTTACATTTTTACAATCATAATAGTACATTAACGTAATTTTTATTGAAAATGAAAGCTGACTGAGGAGAAATAAATAAATAAATAAAAAAATAAAAAAAATTAAAATATTTATAAAAGTGCAGCATCTTCAAACGAAGCATTGATTTTAATTTGATTTTAGATTTTCCAGCTTTTTAAATATGCAAGCATTTTTCTGTTTTAAACTTTACTTAAATTCTGATTTAAACAGCAAAAAATCTAAGCATTCCTGGCTAATTAACTTTTAGTATATGCAATCAAAAATGCTTAATAGATTAGACCTGAGAAACGCACGTTTTAGAATAATGCATTCTTTTATTCGAAACTAAATCAATTAGCAATGAGTAATTCGTTTCCAATATTGAGCATATTTCTTATTGAAAGTTAATTAACATTCCAGATCCTAATTAAAGTTCTCCATTTTCTCATTAATTACAGTAAAATTGAACTTTTTCTTTTCATTAATTAAAGTTTGAGTGATATTAAACTATTACAAAGGTAAATAAATTAGTTTAATTTCAAATTAGTTCAAGCATCAATAGCGCGATAGATTTAACATGATTCTGTTATGTATTAAAGTTTACCTGAATGTTTATTCGTTGTGATATTTTCAAAAATGTAAAATAGAAATGCTTATAACATGATTTTAAACAAATGTGTTAAACGAAATTGTTAAATGTGTTAAAAGACTAAAATTTAATAAACACGTGACACGCTAATTCTTATCTTTAAACAATAATAATAATAAATTATTGCAGTTGCTCATATGTTTCGTAAATAATAATGAGACAGTATTTAGCAGAGCTCGTGAATTTTGTAAAATCTTAAAAATTCCAATTATTCTTAAATTCTTTCTTTTAACTTTTTTATTCGACTTTTCTTTAAAACTAAATAGGATATTTATTAAAGATACTTTAAGAGCTTAAGTTTAAAACTAATTATATTTTATAAATATTATTTCAGTTGCAATATCATTAAAAAAATAACTAATAACAATGCATTCAATTATACCAATTATTGGATTATTTACTAAATAACAATTATTCAATTATTACATATTAATAACAATTATTCAATTTTATTATTGCACTAAAACTATTTTATAGCAATACAGAATACAAGAAAATACAGGATTCAAATTTATTCAATAGTGGAATAGTGGATTTAATTGCTGAAATCCGGCTAAAATGAACAATCACAATTTCTTCTACAGATAATTTTTCTTAAACTTTTGAAATAATATAATTAATAATACTGCCTCACACTTTAAATTCACTGCAGGTTTATAAATAATAAAAAAATAGAATAACTTCACTTACACATTTATTGAAACAAAATCACAATATCTTAAAAATCAATAAAAAAGTAATAGTTTGATATTTAATAGCTAAATAATTCACTTTTAATAATGTAAGTAATTTTAATATTGTAAATATCTTTTTACGTTTGCTATAGTAAAATAAATGTGGAGTATAGCAGTGTTTTTTTATTTAAGTAAAATAAAGGTCTTACAAAGATAAAACATTTTTTAAAAAATTATATTGGTTTTAAAATAAAAACTTTAACATTTCTTTTAATGTTTTTGTTAAAGTGAATTAAATATTTCAAGCGAACTTATTGAAGAAGTGTTTTTATGTCATTTCATACTTTAGTTAAGTAAAATAAAAGAATTTAAAACATTATTACGTAGAATCTATTCAAGCGTAACGGAACTTTATTTTGAGGGTGTCTTACCTTCATAAATAAAATTCTAAAGAGGAACTAACAAATACTGCATATCTGCAAAAATATTTTACTTATTTCAGCTATTTATTTCTTCATTACATCTTTTTTATTAATCAAATGCTTTTCACATAATCAAAATGTAAATTGCGAGTGCTTATAAAGTTTCAATGCCTGATTAGTTGGGATAATGTGACATAAAAAAGCACAGATAAGCCATTTTTAAAATTCCATCGTATTTAAGATAAAATTAATAATTTTTCATATTTTTATTACTTAAAAACCAATTATTACAATGCAATAAATAAAGGAAAGAAACAAACACAGAAGAAATAGAGTGACGTAGAAATGGATGCAGGAAAAGACAGAAGTAGTCTGCGAGAAAATATGTTCTACAACAGGTAGCAAAACAAACTTTTTTATCTCATATTTTGATATTTTGAATTCCTGGTCTTACAATTTTAGTCGAATGAATAATACATAAACTATATAAATCAATTGGGAAACAAAGCTACAGTTGTTTGTTTTTCAAATTCTACATTTAAATCTTTAGCTGATTGTAAAATGCTGCTGGCTTTTTGAATCATTATCATTAAGATCGCGTTTGAAAAAAAAACAATAAATTGCAACAAGATAAAGTACGCAAAGTAATAGATTTATGGAATCATTCTAAAGACACATGGAATGGATCAAACAAAATAAATTTAAAATTTTAAACAAGCAAAGAAACATACAAAAGAAAATGAATAAAATATTCGCAAATAAAAATTTGTTGTATCCATTTGTCAAAATTATTTTTTTAAAACTATAAAATGTTTTATTTTCATTGTATTCGCAATTTTCTGAAGTACTTTATTGCATTTTATTCAAGTAAAGTTAAATATTATTCATAAGAATTCGAAATTATCAGTAAAATTCAAGTTGTGAATATGAAGTATTCTTTTTTAATTTGTATTATTTGGTTGATAGTTGCTTGGGTTTTTATTGTTTTACATTCCGGAATTTAAAACAATACGAACCAAAATAGTTATTTAAACATTACTGGATAAAAAATTCTCCTAAAAAATTATCCTCCTTAAAATAAAACTTCATATTATTTCACAATTTTTAACCTTTGATATTTCTGCTGTACTACTGAACCCTAAAATACTTTTCAGTTATTCAAATAAAATTATTCTTGCGAATTCAACATAGTTATTTCAAAGTAATATTAATGGAAAACGAAATTATTTTCAGACGAAAATTTTATTTATATTACTTAGTAAGTATTTTATTTATTCAAAAATGTTTGTTGGAGGCAAAATAATTAAATGCAAATTTGGTGTCATAAAATCAAAAAGAGATAAAAAAGGCAATGAAAATAAATTTTAAGACAGTTTTTTGTTTTAACTTATTTTAACAAAACTTAATTCAATTCTAAAATGATTGTTTGAGACAATATTGTGCATACTTACGCAAAAAGTGCTTTCTTTTAAGTGATCTTTTTGGCAATCTCGGTGATTCTTTCAAGCTTACATTTAGTACTTTTTTTTGCATCATCACAAAAAATTAATTCAACTTATATTTTTAAATAAATGATTAATATGAATAACTAATTAACTTGAAGCATGCAGAGTGTGGTGAAAATGTTTTCTTCAATCGCTAAACTTTACCAAAAAACTTAAATTAAAAGTTAACTTACTTCAGTTATCCAAAAAGAATAAGAAAAAAAATAATAATGAAGTTATAGGAAGAAAATCAGTTCCAACCACATATATTTTTTTTATTTGAAGAAGGTTGACTTAAACTTTAATTTAAAAAGTCTAGTAAATCTTGACTCCCAAGATTTTCTCTACTATTCCCAACATCTATTATCTTTTCAGCTCAAAGAAAACCCTTCAATCACTTCGTTTCCCAGAAGTAATTTATCTCTTTTTCTGGAGAACAATTCTAATTTCGTTACAAGTGATCTAGATCTTCAGGTTGCAGAAGAAAACATCTTGAAGAAGTTGACCCCTGTAAATCTTATAGCATCCTTTACCCCACCCGAGAAAAAAAAACCCGAAAATGAGAGAGAAGCAAGAGAGAAGATTAATAGGAAAGGCTTCTTGGGAAGTAGCCAATATAAAATGACAGGCCACCCCCTGTCTCTCCCCCACCTCCTCACGCCCTCCAGGCACCTTTCTTTAGTTACCACCCTTTCGTCTTTCAAGGCAGTAATTTAGTTTTATAAGTTGATTGGTGCCAATTCTGGTCGGCTCTTGCTTTAGAAGTAGAAGGATTGGAAGAGAAAATCATCCGGAATAAGACTTGTTTTAATGAGGATAGAAGGGTGGTGAAGAATTTAGTGAGGTTAAGAGAAAGAAACATTGTCTAAAACGATTCAGTATAGGAAAATTTCGATAATTAGAAACATTAATTAAGATGGATTAATATTTAGTTAAATGGAAAATAATGCTTGGGGTATTTTCAACGGGAGAATTTCGAATTTCAATCTCAACATCACCTTCATTGTAAAAACTATCAACATAACTGTCAACCAACACAACATAGTTTGGATAAAAAACTATGTCGGGATGGTAGACAGTTATGTTGACAGTTTTTGTTTGTAAAGTTTGGTTTGGATCACAAATTATGTCTGTGACAACAGTAATGATAAAAAAAAAATACCAAGCAATGGTAGTAGGCTCAATATATTTGAGAATAGAAAGGTAAAATTTGCTTCTAAAATTGCATGTAATTATCGAAAATGCTTGCAGGAAAATTTTCTGAAATTTAAACTTGACTTAAAGTTTAAACATCTCTAAAACAGCACTTGCCACAGGTTTGATTTCATACGGAGAAAAAAATGTTGATAAAATTACCATACTGCATGGTAATGACAATTCTAGTAAAACTATAATTTTGACTAATAAAACAATTCATTTGGTTTCTGATTTTATGCAAAGCAATAATCTGCAGCGACTGCTGCAAATGCTGAATGANACACATATATATATATATATATAATATATATACATAATATTTTTCTAAATATTTTAACTGTGTTTATAGATTAATTTAAAATTTTCACACAATTTCCAATCATTTATTTTTTTAATTTCCGTTGAGCCCGTTAAGCAATTAGTAAACACTGTAGGAAAGGACAAATTCATACAGTTGTTTAATGATTAAGGGGACGAAATTTAAATTCTTATTTCATGCAGCAAGGACAGAAAAACATTTGCCAGCTATAATGAAACTTTAACAGGATTTATGAACTTACTTTGTCAGATTGAAATAAAATGAATTTTAAAATTATGCAAAAGCAGTTAAACCTACAGTTAATTCTATGCTCTAGGTATCCAGAAAATTTGCTACATAAAATAAAAAATTCTAAGTCATGACTTATTCTATGAGAAAACCCCAATAATAAGTACTTTAGAAATGTAAGTGAAACACGTTTTAGTGTTGAGAATTTTCAACAGAGCCGTCAACCTTTTTAAAGCAAACTAAGACAACGCCTCCCCTTAAAAGTTTTCGAAATAATTCCATTACCGGAAACAGAATGAAATAGAAACAAAATCAAAGCGTATTCCCCACTTTTTCTTCCTTAAAAGATATAAAGAAAATCTTCTTCACAAACAAAAGGGAGAAAGTGCTGTATATTAAGATTTATAGCAAAGAAGAAAAGGATGAAAGCTGAAATAGGTTGCTGACAGCTTGTTTGAGTACAACTAGAAAGTAAAATGAATAACAGCAGATAAGGTCATATCTCAAAGAGACTTAAAGGTATCTTGAGTTACATCGAACGCATTTAGTTCCAGAAGAAAAGTTTCTGATTTTATGTTTAAATATTTGCTTGCAAAAAAACAAAGCTCCTCCAAGCATTTTTGAAGAGATAAGGCAATAAGGCAAAGAAGAAAGATAAATAAAGTAGCTCACATAATAAAATACCTTCAGGTAAAAATGGAAAATTTCTGTGATCTTATTTTAAGCTTTTTAAAAACATTTTACTTTAATGTATAATCAAGCTATTTTTTTCATTTTTTTCAATGGCAGTTAATAATGACTAAATTTAATATGTTTTACAAATCAAAATACAAAAAGTAACGATGTAAGAAAATTACTTTTCCTATTTATATTTGTAAAATATAAGGAGAAAGACAATAAAGATACTGCTTTTAAAGCAGCATTTGTTTCGGAAATCTAATCTTGTTAAAATATTTTTGTCATATTTCAGGCCATGGACGTTTTGAGCATCCAATTTTTTAAAGGCCGTGGTTGGCAAAATTAAAATACATAGATTATGGAATACGAAAGATCAATTCGAAAAAAAATATCTTCTAAATAATAAATTCTAAATATCTACAAAATTATTATTATTATTCAGAATTTCTTAATTAATTATTAATTTATCTAGCTTAAATCTGTGATGATTCATGATTTTTTTCATTTGTTTCAAATTGCTTTAAATTGATTCATCTAAATACTTTAGATGACACTTATTAGTCTGGTTCAACCGCTAACCAGTTGAAATTAGCTATCAAAAAAATAAAAAGAAGAAGATCATGCTCAAAACATTTTAATATTCTTTAAAATTTCGATGGAAAAAAAATAAATTGTAAGAAAATAAATGAAGGGATATCATCTCATTTATTTCATACATAAGTACAGTTTCTAAGTAAAATTCATTTTAAAGAGTATTCATTTTAAAGAGTATTCATTTTAAAGAGTAAAAAAAATTAAATTAGTTAGATTAATCTAAACACAATTAGAGATTTCCGTAAGACAGCTTAAAAGGAATAAATAAAAAACAAATTTTTTGATACGAGAAAAAAAAATTTCAGTGAAATTAACTACCGCGACACCATAGAAAGAATTCCTTCTTACTAATCTTCTAAAAAGATAGAATGTTATAGAACTTCTAAAATACTTTCTAACAAAAGTATTTATTTTTTTAAACAAAAGTCTCAAGTTTCATAACAAAATGGATTACAAAGCATTGTAAGCATTTTTTTAAATCAATTACCATTTCTTTCAATTAAATTACAAGGTCTTAAGGAGTATTTACGAAAATTGAATTCAGAAGATGACCTCAGGGGATGCCCAAGGAAGAAATCAGGCATTCCAAATTGGCATCGCTGAGCTCGTAGAACAAAAGCAAACATCCAGAAAATTCTTGCCGACATTATCGAATCATTCGGGTGACCGACCAACCATTCGAAGCGATAGAAAGTGCGTCGTAATAAGTCAAGACTTGCTGGATTATTTGCGCACGATCAGATCAAAAATTTCATTATTACTCTAGCTTCGAAAACAGGGGACACATGTCAAACCTGGCTTGTTTCATTCTGGTATAAATTTGTTCGAACTAGATTTCTAGAATGAAGATTGTATCATAGAAATCGATCGTATTCAATCGATTGGCTTTTATATACGTGAAACTGTTATTAATTACATTCTTCGAAACAAAAGAGTCAAAAACTTTCTCGTGATACCAAGTAATGTTATGTATTTGTATAATGTATATTAGTTTAGTTTTGCTTGTAGAATGGCTGCAGAAAAATAACATACGGAGCTCTAAGTCATAAAAATTAAATTAGCAGGAAGTTCAAATGTTAAATGAAATAAGAACTGAATATCATTTAACATGTTCAGTAATCTGCAATATTTTCTTTTAAAATATAACTAACGTTCATTTAAATTTTATCCTGAGATCACCTTTTTCAGATAAAAAAATTTTCCACCAACACGAGATACCACAGCAACTCTAATTATTTTTGTTCTGTAATTATGAATTGTTATTATTATATTTTTTTCACTTTATCTACATTATCAATTTTTGTTGTTCAATTGCATACGCAGCGTACTTTAGGTTTGACGTTGATTAGTCGATTCCGGCTATTCTACCCTTTAACTTCATATTTAATCAAGCCCAAATCCCTTCTGTATTCATACAGTATTTGTCATTTAATACAATAGTATAATATCCATTATCACACGTTAGACTCTATTATATGTGTAGGTGTTACAACACAATAAAAGTAGAGTATCAATCAATGTTTCAATATTGCTTTAAGTATACCAGCCGAAATCGTAATATCTCAGAATTTTGTATGTAATAATTTTCTTACTGCCCATTCTTCAACCTGTCCCTCTCAGTAAGTTGAAAGTTAGGAGATTAAAATATTTTTCCATTTCTTTTCTTTTTTATTACTTATTTCTCTTTTTGTTAAATTTTTTTAATATTTTTTTTCATTAACTTTACCTTTATGGCGTTGTACACTGGAATGCCTCTTACCAAATGTAATAATGCCAAATTTTGAACTAAAGTCACAAGATATCCAAATTTTTCAAACTAGTTTTGACTTAGAATGAAATATGAAAAAAAAATAATAATTTTATTATTATTATTATGTAGTATTTAAAAAGAACTTGGTTAATATGAAAGTATCATAATCTAAAATCCAACCCTACATGAACCCTAGATGTCAATTTCTATACTTCAACCAAAGAATTACTTTTTCCTGTTATTCTTTTTTGTGTTTTCTTTTTTTTTATTATTTGTTATTAAGTGTTGAATTATTAAGATAGTATTTTAAATTGACTTTCTATACATTGTAAGCATATATTTGAGAGTATGATTTCGAGAACTTCTTGTACATAATTTGCAAACATTAATAAAATAAATCTAATCAGTACTAAAAATTAGGCCGAAAAATTACAGTGTCAGAAAAAACTTCCAAGTCAAATTGAGTAGCCTATAAAATTAAGGATTTCTAATTTCTCAAGCACAGACAGAAGTAAAGGGAATCGTAATGCATTATGAAAAACATACTAAATACTATTAATAACAAAATAGGAAATTAAATGCTTTTTTTTCTTTAAAAAAAAAAAAATCAGAGTGTCAAAAGCAATTTACGAAATACATACTACCTTTGCATCAACTCCCGCATAACTCTTCATAAAAATCCTGAATCAAAAATATCTCATAATAAAAAATACACTCTAACGTTCGACATACATAGGACCCCCTGTATGAAGTCAGGTGTCATATCCCCACAAGACTTCACGTGGTACAAAATTTTTCTAAGCCAAGGTGACTGAAAAAGAGGCCAAAATGCACCCCAAGGAATTAAAAAAGCGAGACCAACAGAGTGAAGTGGCACACCAAAACCAATCCCCACTTTTGGCCCCCTGGACGATATACTTTACGGTCTTCACAAAGGATGTAATTAGAGTGCAACCTCGCGGTGACATGGTGGTTGGCAGGTAGTTTTGAAGAGGGAGGTGAGGTGAAGGCAAAAAGGTAATCTAAGGTAGGGTAAAGAAAAAAAGAAGAAGCAAATAAAAGTGAAGTGAGCTTTTTACCCCTCCAGCGTCCAGACAAGAAAAGGAATTAACAAGAGAAGTTCTTGCAGAATGTGGCTCAAACATAGCGAAGAGTTTTAACTTTATATTTTCTTCTCTTTTTTTTATCGCTGTTGTTTTTATTTACAAGCTCCGGGGTAAAGAAATAAGCATTAGAGCAAAATAGCGCGAAACAGTTTTGTCTTGAGGAGAGCTAAACTTTTTTAATGAACTATANTATATATATATATATATATATAGATATAGATAGATAGATAGATAGATAGATAGATAGATATAGATGTAGATAGATATCAAAAAAGTATAATAATTATTTGGTGAAATGAACAGTTTTAACTGAAATAAAACTCTATTTTCCATTATTCTTAAGCTAAGAAAGTATTTAATTTGTTTTTTTGTTGCGGATGTTTACCAATATTCTAAATATTAAAGGTTTTGATATTTTTAAGAAAACTTTAAAATAATTATGGAAGTGATGAACTAAGAATTATAGATTGAGTTGAATTATGGGTTGAGTTGAACCGTGATATCATTGAAATTTGCTGGACCCTAAAATGGCTCAGAGATGAACCATACTATCTTTTATTTTATTTATCCTTTAGGGGTCTTTGGATGTTAGCAATATTGGCCCTACGACCGTGAGTCTCGCGATAATATACAACAATGTCAACAGGCACCTCCTCCCAATTTCTGAATAATAATCTTTCTGAAACTTATTACGCGAAAATGGTTCAACTTTAATACAGGGTTATTCATAATTCCCTCAGAGGTTTCGAAGCGTTATAGTAAAAAAAGGAGATGAATATGAAAAAAAGAAACATATGAACTTATTCCGAAACTATTCAAGTTTTACTTACATACATTACAGGTGTTCTATGTGTGAACCTTTGGTCACACGGAAAACATCAATGCGATAGTCCAGTTCCTGCCCGGAGGGAATTATGAATAACCCTGTACAATGTACATTGTTGTAAACTGTATGGTATTTACTCACATTGATGTACATTGTATGGTATTTACTCATATTGTTGTACATTATTGTACACTATATGGTATTTATTCGATATTACGGCTCAAAATTAAGTAACATTTTTCTGTTGCATATAAAGATGTGAAAGAGTGCTTATGAATAAATGATATGCAGTTAAATATAAAGACACTATTGTAAAAGTAGACGATGGTGGTGCATTTTCTTTATAACTTCCTTTGCCTGATCAAGTTGAATTATGAAAACATTTGTTGAGCCAAACTCCAAGATGGTCGAGCGTTCTCAGAACTTGAAGAAAAAACAAATTCTATAAATTCATTCTGTATATCAAATTCTATAAATTCATTAAAATGATAGAAGACTGGATAACTTTTCTCTGTACAGGGTTAAAAAAAAGTAAATAATAAATCGACATTAATCCACTCTAAAAGGCATATGAACACAATTAAAGTATTTATTTTTGCTATTGTTAATTTATTTTTGCTATTTTCTGTTGTCTCTTTGGGTGCACCGAATATGATGCTATTTATAGCGCCAACTCATGATTTTCAAAATTTGTCACGATCAAGCTATTCTCTAGCTGAAATGTCATTTTAGTTTTAAAGCTAAAATTGTACCTTGCACTTGCCGTCCGAGTTTCAGATGCTCAGCATAAATGGTTCTGGATTTATTAAGAGATACACATAGACAGTCACACAAACAATCTCTTTTATAATACTTAGCATAAGTGTTCATAGTGAGTGTTCTCAATGCGTTCACATAATCAAAATTTGTTGTTAATTCATCGTTAATTGCGCAATCACCCACAATTGCGTAAGTATCAGTTAGTATCCCAATACTCTAAATGTATTTTTTTCGCTTCAAGTAACTTTATTTGTATCTAAAATTGTGTATAAAATTATTCCAGTTTAATCGACAGAAGTTTCAAACTCTTAGATCAAAGAAAGCTTAACGAGTTAATGATGGAAATACGTGCTCAGTCACTAGTGACCCCTAGCGCATGGTTACTGAGTAATTGTAACGGAGAGAGTGTGTTTGGTATGCCAGATCATAAGAGAGAGAGAGAGAAGATTCGCTTCACAGAATTAATTCTCCAGACTCGTACCGCCTACTAATATTGTCTTCCTTTGCAAATACCCTAAGCCTCTTGGTCATGGTGAATTCGTCTTCATGAAACAGAGGAAATTGAAATTAAGCCCTTGTTTCGCTCATATGTCTCTGTTTGCTTGTAATAACAGCTTTCAGGGATAATAGCTATGGTAGATTAAACTACATAAAATGAAATGATTTGGACAAAGTTTAAAAGTTTTTAATTTGGCAATTATATAAAAACTTGAAAATGGTGATAATTTCTAGTTTGAAGTTGCTTTTCCAGGTACTAAAATCATTATTTATTAAAATGTTTTTTTTTTCTTCTTTCTTTTTAAAAAGTAAGAGTTAGCTCAAATATTTTATTTAAATAAAACCAACGCATCAATATTGAAAAGAACAGTAAAGCAAGTAAATTACAGCTTACAAATATTGCATTGCAATCCAAAATATTCCAATTAATTTTCAAACAAAATCAGGAAAACGAATAGTCTATTTTTTGTTCGAAAAGTATTTACTTAAAATAAACAAAGAATTACAAAATTATTTACTTAAAATAAACACAATGAAAGATTTTCAAGTTAACCATGCTCTTTTTATATATTTATAAAATTACAGTAAAAAAACTTTCATGACTTCATTATAATATTTATTATATTTAAAAACATTTGCTCCCTAAATTTAATGAAACAAACATGTTAAAATTTAAACAATCATTAAACATTGACTCATATTTTAGAAATTTTTGAATAAAGCATTGTTTTGAATATAGCTTGTTAAATCATGATTACACAACCACATTATTAGACACAACCACAAGGCATGTTTAAAGTACCTAATTTTATTCCGTTTTATTTTTGAAATCTAATACTTTTTTTTTTATAACCGTCGTTGAACAGCCGACCTAATTTTATGGGTTTACGGCTACTAATGTTCAACTCCGTAGCCTTGTAATTTTGAACCCAATCCAGAAGACAAGGGAACTCCCGGATCGAGTATTTGGGAGAAATTTGCCTTCGGAGAGGACTTTTTGATGGAACCTCCCACCTTTAACCTGGCAGCAAGGGGACTCTAACCCATGATCAGTCTACCACTGAGGATGTTTCATGTCAGCACTGTGGTCGATGCAAGCCGGATGCGGAATTCGTATAGACTGGGATTCGAACCCGATTCGCCTCTCTGGAAGGGGAACTCTCTATCCCCTGAGTTATTGCGGCTTGAAATCTAATACTTGACCCTTTTCTATTCATAATAAAATTCATGTTTGAATTTAGACGTGAAAAAGAAACTGCATATATATCATATTAAATATGCTAGGCTGGCTTCATATAAATTTATTGTATTATTATTTTTATATTATCATACATAAATCCCCAAAGTATGACTAACGACATCGTTAGAATAATTTTGACAAAATTATCAAACATGGCAAGCTTTATATATAGGGCATTAATAATAAATATATAAACTACTTTTATGGTTTTCGTTGACACCCATGGGCATCGCGCCAACAGTGACACTGCTTAACTCTCGTTTATAGACGTGAAAAACCACCATTTAAGCAAATAATATGCCAAAGAAAAACGCTTACCGTTGAATTTAAGAGATCAAAAAGATGGTATGGACATCAAATGACTTTCTTTGTTTATACGTCGTCATAGAAACCAGCCAGAGCAAAACTAAATTCACGTTAGGAAAGAAAACAATAAAGAACACAGAAAGAATTCTTTTTTATGACCAAATGAATATAATTCTATTTTTTTATTTATTTATTTGCTGTTTCATTTCGCAAATTGACTTCAATATGGATTGGAGACAATTATAATTACTGACGATAATTGCATTTATATCGATTATAACCATCGCGAATGAAATTAATTATTTCACTTCATTAGGATATGGCAATGTGAAAAAGTTTCGTCAATTAACATTTAGTTATATTTTCTGTATCTAATATTTATTGAGACTATCGCTATTTTCTCTGAACAACAACTGTTTCATTCAGTCTCCAAATTTAAAAGAATAACGTTAAGTTGTCCGTTGAAATTTATAATATTTTAACGGGCTTAAGAAGTACTCTTATTATTTACGAAATGCTGCTTATTATTTTAAATAATCTTGTGCAACTTATTGCTACACCTCGCATCAATTTAGATAGGTAGATAATTGTTTAAAGGGAACTCTTAATTTTTTTAAAATTACTATTTCTAAAATATTCAGTGAGTTTAGATAAAGAATTGTATAACTTAATTTGTGAAGAATTAATGAAAGTATTTTACGATAATCAAGACATTCTTAATTTGTTGAAGAAAAATGCAAAACAAATTATTATTATTTTTTTTTTCTTCTCACAACTGATTTTCTAGGCTGGGAAACAAGCAAAATTCTATGTCCAATGAAGTTCATTGTTGACAGTGAAGAGAAACTTGCATGGTTGGATAATAAAAGATATCTCGTTTAGAAAAGTACTAACATGAATTTTTTATAACACTGTGGAAGCCAAAATATTAACTTTAATTATAGATAAAAACTTAATTATTATTCAATTTCCTTTTAGAAATTTTAAGTTCAAATACCTTTTTGAACAAGTACTTATGCCTGGAAATACCAATATTAATCATGCTTATATAACTTTTTTTTATGTAACTTACAAATCACTGCCTGCGCTTAATCAGTAACTGTGGAGTGATTTAGCTATTTAAAATACACTGTCACTTATTATGTTCAACTTTTTTTTCTTTTGCAGGAAAGAATTCATTATAAGTTCTTAAAAAATAATTATTATTTCTTGCGGTTTTCTAATTTACAAAATTTTCCTGCAGTCAAGAAAAATTATTTTTCATATACTTTTATTTAAGTAGAATATAATATCAGAAAATTTTATTACATTTGTTTTTATTGCACATTTTTTTTTACACATTTTTTTTTATTACACATTCAGTTCATCTTAAATTTTTCATTCAGAAATTAAAGTACGAGAGGTAAATAAATTAAGTAATAAGAATGAGCTTTACATTTTATTTATGGATTTCATTTTATTAATAAAGCATTTTTTTACTCAGACTTTTTATTTATTATGTTAAAAAATTTCCTATTTAAGAACCCATTATTTTTTAAACTCTTCATTTAAAATTATGTCAGATATGAATTAAAAGTGTTGTTTTATTTTATAAAGAATGTAGGTTAATGTTTATTGCTCAGTGTTTAAAATACAGCGTTTTAAAAATAATTTTATTACGAACTATTACTTAATAAATCCGATTTCAATTTCATTAAATAATATTTCTTTTTTGGTTAATTAGGCAGTTTTCAATATACTTGATTTTCTTATCCACTTCCGAATCTACAAAATGCGAACAAAACTTCATAAGACATTTCAAATAAGAAATTTTGTAAAATCACAAACAAATTTACGGAAAATTACTTTTTTCTTTACTCTATTGCTGTAACTACTTTAATCTCCGTGAGCACATGCAAAGCATCGATACATACGCTTACGTCACTCGTGGATATCAAATTACATATAATCACATGCTTGTGTGAAGTCACGTGGTTGTGCACTTGGATAATGTTACGGATCTAAAGCTAGGGATTATTATCAAGCTGGATCAATTTACAAATAAGATTTAATTGTGTACGTGTAACCGAGTTCACGCATATGTGCCGAACTTGATTGGCTGCCCCTTGCAAGCAAAGAATATACATGGGGGAAGAAGGCTAGCTGCCATGGACATAATGTAAATGACCATGTCCTCCAAGTTTTGGTGTGATTCCAGTGTATGAAGGAAAAACCACAACTCCTCCCAATCACAGCTAGTGATGGAGAGGAGAAGTGTTCTCTTTTTATTTATTGTTGGTTTGTTCTGCATTTTCACCCTATTGACAAGCAGTACTGTAGTAATTAAGACATTTCTTTAAGAATACATTTATATCACCCATGTTGATAATCCGAGGAAATTGTTCTATGTCTATATGTTAACACATATTGACATGGAAATAAAGAATAAAATGGCGGTTGGCGGGAGGCAACGTACCCAAGCATACATGTAGAATTATCGAACAGCCAGTTCACCGAGACTTTTAAACGAAAATAAAAATATAATTTCATTATTCGATTCCATTAAGAGAAAAAAAATGTATGTTGATTATTCAATCAACTATAATGCTATAAAATATAATGCTATAAAATATACTGTTGCTGTATTAAAATGTAAAATTATACCTGTGAAGAAAAGATAAACATCATTGTCAAATTGTCAATTACCTTTAACATATATGTCCATTTTTATTGTAAGCATTTATTGCAGACAGAAACAAAAAATGAGTATTATAGATTTTTGAATTGGCGATTGGTGAAAGCCAGTAAATATTATTGTTTAATCTCCACCGCAAGGAATGCATCTATCAACATTAATCAAGACTACTTGTCCTGCTTAATTTATTTCAATAATTGGATAGAACCAAATAAACTACACGTTATGTTGTTGTTACAAATCCTCCAAAGTCTACCGAAGTAGTCAGACCAGGTCCAAAAAACCGTTTACTCAGTGAGAGTCAATGACTTGAAAGGGAAATTATTATTGGACTACATTTAACAGTAATATTAATCTCTGAAATTTTTTTCTGATTTAAAGTTTACCACTACTCACTATACAATTTTAAAAAAATTGAAACCCTTAACTTCTAAATTTTATATATTTCATGTGATTATTTACTACAAAATTATCACAGAAAAAAAAAAACACTTTATCTTTGTGAAAGCTACTGGAAGTGTAAAATATCCTTGAAAATCCCATCATGTCAAAAAGCTATTAAGGTCTATGTTCTACCTGAGGTCCTTCTCACAAAATCGAAAACTGCATCTTTCCATCAAACCAGGGTGAAACAACTTTTTCAGTATAACTTTTTGGTATTTTTTTTTCTTTCGATGTCTTAGAAAATGAGTTAGGAGAAGAAGAAAAAAATTGAAGGAAAAGATGAAGTTTATGCGAGGTTTCCCCGGTTTCCATCAAGTCTTGCAACACAGCATTGGCTGTCAGCGAGAAAAGGAGAATGGGAAGCTAATATGAGCAGAAATGGCAAAGGGCAGCCCGTTATGTCCACGGTGCCATTTAAGTGTCATGTTCACTTAAGTGAATAAGTGAGCACATTGAGTGTAAGGAATGGGGAGTTGAAAACTTGTCACCTGCTTAGAAAATGGTCTTAGCACAGGTTGAAAATCGGGATTACTCTCCCCCCCCCCACTCCTTTATTGCATGACTTGGTCTTTTTTAACAAATGCTTTACTTTCCTTAAACTTATAAAGAAAATATAAGAAATATAGTAGCACTAAAATAATTTAGATATTTTCACATAAAATGACTAAAATAACAAATTAAGAATATACAGTACGCAAAAAGTAAATGGGACACATTTAATAACTTTTATTCTAATGTTCGGATCTTCATGTTCTGGGACCCAATCTTAATGTCATATTGTGTCATGTTACTTTAGTTGATCTTAATAACTCGTTAATTATATATTACACAGGGCTCAATTGGCCCTGGCTGGTTCCAAGATGTAGGTTATTGGAAAAATTAAGATATTCTTAAAATGGCAAATGTTTATTAATTAGCATTTATAACCCACTCAATAAGAGTTTTCTGGTTTTCGAATAATTTCAGATACCCTTTATTAAAATTACACAAACACAAATTAAAAAATAAAAAGAAACCGATAAAGAATAAATCAAATATAATATCATTATTACGTATCATTAATTCAACGTACTAAAAATAAAAAAATATTTAATCAAGAATAAAATTTTTCTTTGACATCATAGAAATGCACCAATCTTTAAAATAGATTAATGTGAAACAAATTTAAACAATAGAGTATTAAAAAAATTGCTTAAACTGAGTACCTCTAGTAAATAGCATGGTTCACCAATTTCGATTGCTTTCTTTTCATCCGCGAATGAAGATTGAAGATCACATCCTTCTAACTCATTCCTTACGTTCGAAACTTAATCCTCAAAAATCATGATGCGGTCTAGTCTTCTTTAATCTTCAAAGAACATATTCCATTAAAAATACTTCAGCCGTAATCTTCCCGAGAGGAGATAGCACGTTGCTTAAGGATATCAATTTCGTTTCTCACTATTTTTTATTTCTCTTTTAAGAAATGTGAAGAATTACGTGAACCGAGAGAGGGCTTCTTTTATTAAATAGAAATAGAGAAAGAAATAAGGTTGCAGGGTTTTTGATAAAACTGCTGTATGATATTTGGAAGAGTTTCAGATCTTGTGAATAATCAGTCCAAACTTTTAGAGATATGATTTTTGAAAGTTTTAGAGCGTTATTTGATGTATGATTTTGGTAGTTTTGAAAGATTATTTTTGAGGCTTATGGTATTTTGGTATTACTATCATGTTTTGAAAGATTATTTTACAAATTTATACTAGATTAGTAGTTAAAGAAGAGATAGATTATGGCATTTTTATATTATTTTAGATATTTTAAAGGCTTTAATTAAATATTAATTTTGAAAAATCTATTCTATTAAAAATTGTATTAAAATATTATTTTTAAAATAAATTGCTTTGGAAATGTCTGTAAAATAGGAAGTAATTTTAGGTACACAGTCTTCTTTAATTTTTAAAGAACATATTCCATTAAAGTACATTACCTTTTTTAAGGGATGTAAAGAATTACATGAACCGAGAGGGTTTCTTTTATTAAATAGAAATAGAGATAGAAATACGGTGGCAGGATTTTTGATAAAAGTGCTGAAGGATATTTGGAAGCGTTTTAGATCTAGGGAATAATCAGAACAAACTTGTAGAGTTATGTTCGTTGATAGTTTTAGAGCGTTATTTGAAGTATGACTTTAGTAGCTTTGAAAGATTACTTTGGAGGCTTTATGGTATATTGGTATTACGGGCATGTTTTAAAAAATTATTTCGGAAAACTTATAGAAGCTAAAGAGGAGGAAGATTATGCCATTTTTATTTCTGAATCTTTCAAAGCATAGGCTTTCATTAGATATTAATTTAGAAAAGCCTCTTTCATGCGCATTTTTCATTTATATGTCGTGGTCATTTATATCCGTGGTCATTATATTGGAAAATAATAATAATTATCATTCGTTAATGCATCGCTTTGAAACTAAATATATTTTAGTTATGCGCTGAAATTTTCCTTAGAATAGTACTTTTTTCCTGAAAAAAGTCTGATTTTTCTTCAGAAAAAAAAAGTTTTATTAAAATATTAAAACAAATAAATTATCTTTGTTACAGATTAAAAGAAATATGTTGCTGGATATGCTGCAATAGTTCATTTTCAACCTATGGATTTAGATATAATCCGTTGCTTAAAAGGAAAATTTTGATTCGTCGATATCTTGCCAAAATAGATTCAATAGATGTAAAATGTAAACCGATGTACCAATGTAAAAATTTAAATTCTTGATGTAACGAATATGGTATGAGCTGCATGAAGAAGTATTGGACATTCTAGCATAAAGAAGTGATTCAATAAACTGGATTTCTTTTTTCTGATGAAAATGAATAAAATGATCAAATTGAAGAAGTTGAAAAATATTGGGAAATTGACATTAGTGACCAAGAGGGGCAAATTGCATCTGATGGACTTGTTTCTTTCAATGAATTCGTAGATGTTGATGATAATTTGGTAACAATAAAATTCAGAGATGTATAAGACCATCGCTGATGATGATGTAGAGGATGCAAAAGTACCTCCAAATCATGCGAAAGCATCAGATGCTTTTGACCTTATTTGTGACTCATTGCAGTTCAATTCAGTTACTTAAACTCCCTTTTGTTACTCGTGCGAACTTGAAAAAACTGTTTCATTTTTTAATTCATGAGCAAAAACAAAACATACATCTATCATGCATTATTTTGTAAGAAAATAAATTGTTATTAGTCATGTTAAAAAAAATTTTTCTTTGTATAGTTAAAGTAAATACCAAGACATTATAAATTTTAACTTTTAATGTCTAGAATCATTTTAATACATGCTCTCATAGGAATTTATGTTGCGTTTTAGAATCTCGGTTTTCACTTTAATGTTCTTTTCTGTTGGTCCCCTAAGCCGGCGTATAAGTAAGAGTTCATTGTGTCGTGTTAAAATATCCTTTGATAAAAAAATTGCCTCGAAAATGATTGTAAAATAGTAAGTATTTTTTAGGTTCACAGAATTTTTTTTAATTCGTCATAAAACCATTTTGTTTGGAATAGTGTGATTCAAAATTATTCGGTATTTTCAACAGAAAACTTCCGGAATAAATATAATGAAATCTGGATTCAAAACGTGTGAAACTATAAAGACATTAAGCATGACTGATTATAAGGATTAATGACTTAGGAGCCAGAGTTGGCCAGGGTGTGCCAAGCTTGAGTGTTTTACGTACTAAAACTAGCAGTGTAAGAAATTCGAATTGACAAAAAACTAATAGAAATTAATCATGAGATACATATCTATTCGAAGAAAATAAGCATGTCACTGTGTGAGATCATAAGAAGAGAAGGTAAAAAATTCTATAAATATAAACTAATAAAAATAAAAAAAAAGATTAAACAATAAGCAGCATCTTATTTGAAAAGAAGGAATTCGACGTACTTCGTTAATGTAACAAAGCCTGAATATATCTACTAAGTACCCTATACATACAAAAAAGATCAAACTATCTATCACTTTTCGTATCACTTTTACAGTAATTTCCGTGTTACATGAGATAGGTTTTGATTAATTTAACATTGACTTTCAGAATTTTTTTTTCTTTATTAAATATGCCTGTTTTTTTTTCTTCATATAATTGCACGCTAGACTTCTGGCCTAACCAAGCTTACTATAGCCTTTTTACATCACCTTCTAATAGTTTCGTGTCGAACAATACTTTTTTTCGCTGAATTTGGTGATGTTTAACTATATTTAGTAAGAATATAACACTTTTTAGTAACGTTCAAAAGTTTTCTCATAAGAAAAATATTGTGTTCATCCAAATTTAACTCTCCATAATTATTATTATTATCAATAGAATCAGTATTTGTTTTTCGTCTCTCTTTCAACAAAATTTTAAACAATGCAAAGCGTTCTATAGTGGTGAAACTTAGCATGGAGTACCATTTAAAATTCTTAAAATGTAAATATCGCGAGTATAAGAAAAATAATGTTTAATAGTTGTCACTTTAAGCTTTCAGATGTCATTAAATGATGATGTGCCCCTTTAACTATACTATAATTTAAGTATTCTTGCTCTGTTGATTGCAAAACGATCGAATATTTTAATCGAAATGTAATGACTTAAGCTTTGCAATGAATTGCTTATTTATTGCAAACTTACTATTTTGCAAATAAAATAAATAAATATTTCTTCTGCTCTGAAATTCAAAAAATATTTTATGAAAGAAAGTTTCCTTTCATGAAAAACACCCGAAGGTGTGTCCCTTTAAATATACTTTAGTTTAAGCAAGTCTGCCCTTTTCACAACAAACGATTAAATTGTTTAATCGAAACCTTAACTTTAGCTTAACAATTAATGGCTTATTCATCGCAAATTTAATTTACTGAAAATTCTGTTAAAGGGATGAAGTCTTTCTCAATATCATAAAATCATAAAATGAGAAATATCCCCAAAAGTGGAATAAATTTAATTATTTGAGGCATGGAATTCATCATTTTTTTTGCTTTAACCTTAACGTGACATTCTACTCATTAAAACGTGTTGATATTCACCTGCCGTTAGTTGTAAATCTTATTTTTATGGGATATGGTTTTGAAGCATCGCCAATATTTTATTATTTTTTTTTGCAAAATAAACTGAGCTGAGTATGTTTTATTTACCGTAACTTTCATTGATCCAATTAATCAAAAATAAATTTTTTAAGATGATAGCGAATTTTAAGAAAATGCTGATTATCTTA
Organism: Parasteatoda tepidariorum; assembly: GCF_043381705.1. Lineage (NCBI taxonomy): Eukaryota > Metazoa > Arthropoda > Arachnida > Araneae > Theridiidae > Parasteatoda > Parasteatoda tepidariorum. Next base: position 79,319,876 of record NC_092211.1, on the reverse strand, counting down.
CGCTAATCATTAAAACCTACAGCTGCTATTTATGATACATTAGATACTAAAACTTTTTTCGGATTAGAAGTATGCTAAAAATTCTTAAGAACTTTTAAATTAGAAAAATTAAGAAGAAAAAGAAGCTAATTTATATCGTAAGATGTGTAGAAACCAGAATCTTAGAAAAAAATTTTCGTCTCATTTAAAGTTTATCAAAAAGAAAAAAATCAAAGTGTTTTTATTATGTTTTTATTGAATTATATCTGCATAAGATGTTTCTTAAACAAATAAGATGTGTTAAGTTTAGTTTTATATAAAAACTTTTAATTACTATTATTAATTTTTATTACTTTGCAACAAGCAATCCAATGCGCCAGTAATTTTTCCAAATTATTTAGATTTGCAAAGTACACTTTTAAATTTCAGCAGCTATGTATTGATTTATTTAGTTAAATCAGAAATGATAATAAGTTAAGTAAAGAATATAATGAAGACTAAGGTATATTAAAATAAAAATTTATGAAACATCTTGAAAAAAAATTATTTTAAAATAAATACTAAATGAATAAAAACCGCATTTTATAGTAACATATATTCTTCAAGGTACGTCAGGCAACTCGTGTGCTTTTAAGCACACGCTCCGCAGCCAAAAGTAATTCGCAAAATTTCAGATTTTGTTTTTCTTTTTCAAAATTGGTTACAATGTATTCTGCCATTTTGCAGTTTTCTTTTATATTCTATTACTATAAAAACGAACTACACAAAATTTATCTCTTAGTAAACAAGAAAAAATAATGCATAAAATAATAGTTTGAAAATAATCTAAAAATACATTTGAGTGGAATTTATGAAAGTTGTTAAAAAAACATATGCACAATTACGCAAATAAAGCCAATGGATGTACGGAAATATAAAGAAGAAAAAAGTGGATTTTTCTAGTTAAAAATTATAAATTTTAATGAAAAATTGTTGATAAGCTGTTATTTGATGCAAAAAGCATATTTCGGTCCTCATCGAAAATCTGGTTAGCCATACTAGAGATAAATAATAAGTCTTAACTGATTTATTTCAACACGTTTTCTTAAATTAAAGAAATTAACGCTGTTCAAGGACCGCAAAGACATATTTAAAATGCATTTCAATATGAAACTCATTATCTTAATAACTGGCATTTCAGATGTTCAGGCATCTATTACTTTCAATGAAATTCAAATGCCATGACTCAAAAAAAAAATCTTGAAGGTCGTACAAAATGAAGAATAGTTACTAAACAACACTTTGTAACAATGGATGACTAAATTTATTGATCTAAGCTAATGATTGACCATAAATTATGTTATATTTTCATCCACACAGTAGTCATTAATGAAATTCAGCTGCGACTTCATTTACGCATATAACCATCACGATTGAATCGTAGTAAAATAGTATCTTGCTTTAATACAAAGCACGCTCTTTCAGGGTCACGCAATAAAAATAAAATAATAATAAAAAAATATGTTACCGAAAAGAGATATAATTTACACGCTACCGCAACATGGGTATTTACATTGCCAAGATTAATAGCATAGCCGAACAAAAGACATCGAATGTAAATGAGCTCCATCATACAGGTGCTCGCGTGTGTAAACAAAGTTGTGAAACTTTAACAGCATTTTATGAACACTAGCTTTTGTTTTCAATTTTAATTAAAAATATGAAGAGTTGGCTTAGAATCTTAAAAACTTCATTGAAAAACTTCATACTACCATCATATAAGGAGTTGCATTTTAATTTAAATCCGAAAGATGTTTTAACTAACACCTCCATATTTAAATGTGAAGCCGATTTAAAACATTTCTCTCGCATTTGATTTCTTTCATTACTAAGCCTTTCTCAAAAAGTGATTTGAAAAATGTTTTTTATTCAATGAGTTAAAAAAATTAATAACTTTCTTTAAGAGTTTTCTCAAATAGTTGTATTTATCATTTATTTTTAATGAGACTTGCAGATCAACACCGAAATAAAGTAGGTCCAATTCAGTTATCAGTTCATTTTATCATTGTTAAAATTAATGATTTTTAAATAACAGCATTCTGAACAAAAACGTTCTTAAAAATATGTAAAGTAATTTACTAATTTATGTGTTAAAACCAAATTTGTGGATGCGTTAAAAATTATCCTGGTTATCATTGTCAATGAATGATGAAAAATATCATAAAACTGATTAAATGTAAGTTCTTAACAAAAATATGAAAACGTTTCATAGATTATCTAATTCCGAATCGAGAAAACAATTTCCTTTTTTTTTTACGTAATTTGTAAAATTTCTGAAGATGTTAAGTTTACACCAAGCATATTTACTTTCATCATACGATTGGAAGTTGTGGGAAGTATCTCATTGTACAAAATAGATTCGTTTAAAAATATACATAGATGATAATTACTTTATTATTAGCCGATACGGTATAATAAAATTTTGGCAAAAGCCTAATATCGTGACCACAAAATGTGGCCTTTAATATCGAATATCTCAGGTGAACTCCGGCTCTAAATAATCCTATGTGTTTCGGACTCGAGTGGGCTTGGATTAAAATTCTTTGGGCTTGGGAGGGCAACCCCCAAAAGCGAACTCATCTCTAATGGAAAGTGGGCAATAAACAGGTATATTTTTTTTGTAGCATTTATTAAACTGTATTAAATATAATTTACATATTATTTTTAACATTATGATGTTCAACTTATTTTCTTAATACTATTTTTTTTGCACAAAAAATATCGCAGTTACATGATCGATAAATATATTTTATATAAATATTCAATATTACGAGAAAAAGTAATCATACGTAACATTTTTAATTAAATCTTAATTTGCTATTTTATATTTTTAAAGCAAATCACTAGGCATTGCCAAAATATTCATAAGGAGGATTTAGATATCAGATTTTTTTTAAAACTCACCGGCAATAGATAAAAAAGTTTGAAGGCTAGTGATACCAGAAACTCTAAATTATATTTTTGAAATTTATATATAATTTTTGTATATAAATTTTATGTGTTTCCGTTCATTTCTCTCAATCTCATAAATAGAGACATGTTTTAAGTTACTTCAAACAGCAAAACACTAACGAAAAACTATTAAGCTTTTTTTTTACAAAAGCAGATAAATATCACTTTAAAGATAAATAAGAAATGATAAATAGTGATTTGATACAAAAATTCAGACAACCGAGTCAGCAAAAACATAACGGTTAGCATTTCTAAGCATATTTAATTTTTTTATATCTAAAAAGTCAGATCCATTTAAACGAAATATATTTTCCAGAAAAATTCCTCGCTACACTCACAAACAATAAAAACGTTGAAATCAAATGCAAACTTGTTTATAATACGCAACTCAGAAAAAAATAAGAACAAGTGAAATATAGACGTTTGAGTAAATTCGATTTTTAAAGTCCAAAACAAAGTTTATTCAGCAAGACGGTGTATAATATAACAGAAAAGCTTGTGCAGTTTACTGCATAAAACATCAAAACAAACTTCAACGCGTCCAGAGAATTCAAGTTTGATTAAAAAGTTTTTGAGTTATGGCGTTCGTTTAAAGTAAAGAGTATTTCATGAAGTTCATAACTCTTTTATGTTTTTAGATTCTTCAGTTAAAAAAAACGTTGTTAAACATGTTTCCCAATTTATATAAAAAAATTTCTGTTTGTAGAAATTGAATAGTGGTGACGCAATTTTTGTACTTCTAGTTTTGTCCATTTTTATGGATTCTTGTTTTTCTTTTCATTTATCGAAAACATAAAAAAAGATAAAAGTCTAAGTATAAAAATATGTAAAAAAAGAATGTTATAAAATTATTAAAAAAACGTAGTCATTTAAATTTATACATTTATTATGCTATAAGTTATCAGAATAACAATTGGCAAATATATTTTCTATAATTTTGATTATTATTACAGTTATGTACATTAAATTTTATTACTACTTATTAGACAATGAATTGGTTTCGGTCTTTGAAATATCAAACCTTACACTGCAAGATATTATGGATCAAAAAACGGTACTTTGGCTGCGTCATCCGTAAAATCATTTTCACAGTAAAATCCTTTTTCGCCATAAAATCCATTTTTACCGTAAAATATTTATACCCGAATTTTTCACAGTAGCATTTGCGTAGTTAGAGTGGTTCAGTTATTTTAACGTAATTATTACAGTAAAAAATACGGTCTATTGGATTTTTGTTCCATTACATGTTACGGTAAAAAGTACTGGCACCCTGAATGCCGTTACTTTTTATCGCAATTTGATCTCGAATTTTTTACAGTGCAGTTTAGCCTACGCTCTTCTCATCTTTTAGGTTAAAGTTATTTTGATAAATCAATCACAGCACACTACCATTATACGCATATACAGAACGCTCATACTACTTTTACTAGTTCAAAGTTCACAATTTCTGATCGCCTTACTCAAAATATTTTTATAAACAATTTTAAGCTTTTCTAACACATGTTAAACGGCAAACATTAATTGTAGAGCTACTAGAAAAATACGAAACGCTGACGATTATTATAAAAATTTATAGCTTTAAAGAATAACTGCGATTATAATGGAAAATTAAAAGAAATTATTAAAGAAAAAACTGCGAGTCAAAATAACGGCTATTACGTGAGAGTCAAAAATCCTGCAACCATTTTTACTCAAATCGGTTCACTGTGAAATTAACTAAGGGCTATAAAATAAGATGAGAAATAATTAGCTTCAATAAGAGGAAACAAAAATCTCACGTTATTCTAATTAAATGCATGTATGGATAAAGTTAGGTTATGCTTTTTTTTTCCTGGCATTCACATTTAAATGCAACCATTCATTAATTATTTAGATTCTTCTAAGAATATAAAATAAAATAGAAATAAAACTATAATAAATTTAACTGAATACTCTCACTTTTTTTGTCACTCAAATGGCAAAACCATCTCATTAGACATCACTGAAATAAAAGCATTATCAAAAATGGGCTTCTTGTAATGTCAAATCACGGAATTCATTAATTTTAAATTTTTTTAAGTCTCCATTCATTAAGCTTGAGATGGCTCTAAATTATATTTGCATTTTGTATTTTATTACTAGAATTTAAAGACGTTAAATCGTTTTATTTCTATAGTTTAGAAAATCCTTTATCCTTCTTCGAACTGCTTTATTTTGAATTGCGTTTTCCAAATTATTTATTTCATATGAAATTAAAAAAAAAAAAAAATCAATGAAAGATTAACCTTATGGAGTACCAAAAAAAAAGTACTGACTTATAAGTAACATTTTATTTAACGAAAATTATTGGTTTTAAATTAAAAAAGAAAAATTTTTGTGCCTCAAAACAGCTTTAAAAGTAAAAAATTCAGTTATCAAACATAATTTTGAAAAAAAAAATGTATTGTGAAAATCAAGAAGAAGGAAGTCTATTTCTTTATTTTATAGTGTTGGTTTGCGAATATTTAAGTTAAAGTTCCATTTTGCAGTACAGTGAGCAAAATAAAAAATGAACCACCCTGAAAAACCTTTGATCGAATGAACTATTCGACAGATTTCGCTCAAAATGTGTATTTTTCCATGATAATTGCTTTTATTAAAATGATGTTAAAAACTGTATACCTTGATATTCACAATTTTTTTATTGTTATTTTATAAAATAATTTAAAAAAATATTTACTAAAACCTATTTTTTGCATCTTTGGATAAACGAATTTTATAATTAGATGCAAAAATTTTTCAATTCGCTTAAAAATTCCCGAAGTATGGTGAAATGTGCAAAAATTACACAAAAAAATTACACAAAATTACACCGTTTCCAATTTACACAAATTATACTTCTGGAATAGGTTTCCTGGAATTCTAATAAGTGTGCCTGATGGGAAGTCACCAGATTTTACAGCACCTTACTCTTAAGCATTAAACTTGCATGCCGACTTGGCTAACAAGTTGAGGCGAAGTTTTGTCTTTATCAAAAGACTCTATAAATCAACTTGCAAAGTGCGTCTGCAGTAAAAGTCATTTCTATTTTTTTAAGATGAAATAGGAATAACCTTTACTGCAGGCACACTTTTTCCTATTTTTCCTAATTATTTTAAGACAAAATAGGAATGACTCTCTCTTGAAAACTTTTTTTTACAATAGTACAAAGGAAAATCATTCAAAATTAAACAAAAAAAATCGTTAAGTAGCTAAACTAATTTATTTTAAGAACAATATTCATAACTACTACCTGAATATGAAGTATATATTTTCACTTTTAATTAAGAAATAAATAAACTTAGCCGGATGATATTAAGAAATTCTCATTATAAGTATCATAATATTATACGAAAGTTTCGAAATTTAATTTTTCGTAGACCGGCTATACCGAATACTTTAATCAAGTAAGCGACAAATATCTCTTCTGAATGCCCTTTTCAGACACGAGGAAGACCGTTTCCAATTTACACAAATTACACTTTTGGAATAGACTTCCTAGTATTCTAACGAGTGTGCCTGAAGGGGAGTCGCCATCTTTTGACAGCACCTTACTTTAAGCATTCAACTTGCATGTCGACTTGGCTAACAAGTTGGGCTAAAGTTTTGGCTTTATCGAGAGACTCCTTTAAATCGGCTTGCAGAGTGCGCCAATAAAGGGAGTTAAGAAGGCGAATTAAATTCGAATTCCAGTCTGCAGGCTGAAATAAGAGGACGTAATTAAATTGGCCTTCAAATCGATGACACATCATAGTTTGCGTAATGAACTTTTAATTGTAATTAAATAGAATGATATATCCGGAGGGCAATTCTTTTAAAACAAATTTATTTTTATTTTGTTCATGAGAATTTTAACTTTGGTATCAATGTTTATAAATATCCGAAAAAATTATGTGTCGTAAATATCACAAATATTTGTTATTGGGTTATTAGTTATATTAGTTATAGTGAGTCATATTAGTTATAGAGTTTGTTTATGAAGTTTTAAAATGTCTATCCAACTTCTTTCAGTTCCAGAATGTAAAGAACCTAAAATACCTTTTATCATTGAGCGATTGACACTATGCCAAGTGTAAGTTAAAAAAAATTTAGTGTAAATTGTTCTAATTATCTCACATCTTTTCAAGTGTTAAGTATTGGGCTGATATTTTAAAACATCTTGGAAAATAGAAACTAACAGGCGTTATAAAAAAGAGGGAAGATTTAAAAAACCATGTAAAAAAAAGGTAAAAAATTATAGAAATGTATGACTTTCTGCTTAGGGAACTATTCTTAGCAAGTTTCTCAATAAGTTACTAACTTCGTCAAGAGATGGCATTATTCACTATGAAAACTATAAAATCAATGTTTCCTGCTCATCTCAGATCATTCCAAATGAAATAATTTGTCGTCGAAATTGCATAACGTTGTGCTATAAATTGTGATTATTCTGATAACATTGTTTTATAATTCTTCTCTGGTTATCAGAATATCTTTTACTGAATTTGCACCTAATTTCTAAACTTAGTAGGAAGAAAATTAGTTTCATAAAGAGAACGCATGGAACCATCTTTCAGTTATTTAATTTTTAAAATTATTTTATTCATCTGGTTATTTGAGAAACACTTTGCAACAGCGAATTCTAACAGTTTATATAATTTACTTCTATTTTTACATTATATTATACGATTTTCATTATTTTCATAATACATTAGATTAAGATTACTTTAATTTTGATTTTTTTTTGTCAAAATTTATGACAATATTTATGAAAATTAAATGTCATACTATTGGCAAATTTTGCCAATATTTGTCAATAGTATGACATTTAATTTTCATTTTAACTATTTTTGATAACCTAAAACAGGTTAAAAATACAGATTTTGCGTAGATTTTTTATTAGAGATGAAAAGCATAAGATATATTATAAATAAGGAAAATCATTTCGTATTCCCCAACTACCTACTTTTTTTAACTATATGTTTTATTTAATCGTATGTATACATTTTATCTAAACTGAAATATCATTTATACATATGTAGATACAGGCCGCACAAATAAATATAAAGGGAAAAATGTGTTGCTTATTTGTTTTGTTTTTTTATTTTGTACAATACTATGCTAAAAAAAATCGCTATTTTTTTAACAAATTTAAATGGTATGCAAGATATAAGCAAAGTTATTTCATACAATGTAATTTTATTTTAGAAATTTCTAGGTTTTAAATATTTGGTAACTCGTTGATATGAAACCATGCAGTTACAAACGTAAGAATTTGCCTGCATAACTTTACTGAAATACTTAACATTTCAATACTGTAATAGTAATTAATTACATGTCACAACAGCTTTTTTAAACAAACTAATTGACTTATTGGAGGATGAATGCAATTTATAATTTTCAAATAAAGACCAAAGCTTACCTTTCTTGTAAAGTAAATGCGATTTTTTTAAGAAAAAGCTTTTTTTATAATAATTTGGTTTTCGAAACAAAGAAAACAAACTTTACAACTCAAAAACTAAGTTTTTTTAGTTTTCAATGAAGATAACTGAGAAATCAGCTATTATGTAATTAAAATTTCCTAACGTTAAAAGAACCATTTAAAGGTTTCGTTGTTTTCACATGCATTTAATTAAGTGGGTTTTACTTGATTATGTACAGGTCCTCTCAAACATTCCAGCTTTTCAAAACGAATTCAACAATCAGGAGTAAGTGAGGTAAAAGCAGGGTACCTAGAACCACCGTTATTTGTGTTACTTTTTTGAGAAACAGATATTTTTTTTCTATTAGTCAAAAAGAAACTTCATTTCTATTGCTGTGAAATTCACGGGGAGTGCAGACGAAAGTTTTTTACAGTTTCCATTCTACTACTTGTTTAATTTTTAAACTATTTTTGTAAATAATTTTATCTTCTCCGTAATATAGTAATTTTTTCATACCCATTGATTAAATTTTTTACTAAAAATTTATATCTCACCAAACAATGAAAAATTAAACAAACAATTCAGATATTTTTTTAATTCCTTCAACCTTTTCACTTTAGATAATATAAATACATTTAGAAGTCACAATGACTGAAAATAGTAGTAAATATCTAATAGATTTGGATTCATTTGTTTTTAGAGTGTTACAATTAATTGCTCGTTTTACACTACTATTGTCATTAAGTGGTTGATTTTAAACAATTAAAAAATCATTTGAATAATCATTTAACTGTGGCTTTCGTTCGCAATGATGCATTAGTACTCATGTAAAGCTCATATATTCTCATATATTCTCGAATCAAATAGTTCAACAAGAGTATTTCTGAACAATGTTAACTCTTTAGTTTTACACAATTTCCATCTCCTTTTTTGTAGTATTGATAAAAAATGAAGAAAAATATCTTATAGTATTCAAGACAATTAAAAAAAATTGTTTATATTTAAAGTGCACCAAATGAAAAAGATGGCAAAGATTTAGCTATTTAATTATTTCCCGGTAGTGCTCAGGTCAGTATTAAATAAAAACTCGAAAAAAATTGTTTTATACGAGTAACAGTTTTGAATAAATGGAACAAAAAAAAAGAAGACACTACATCTGCTGCTTTTAACTATCTTTGTTGGAATCATGTAGTAAATATATATTGTTCGATATAAAATATGTGACTCTAATCGTTTTAAAATTTATAAACTCGAACTTATAAGACTTATAAACTCTATTCTCTAACAATAGCACCATTGAAGCATTTCACTGAAATAGCACTTGAAAAAAAATCAAAACTTTTAGTTATTTCGAAGTAAAGAGATTGTTTTGTTTTGTACTTTTGACACTAATCCACTACGTTTAATGTTTTCTTTTAAATTTTTTTGTAATTTTTTTTCTGTGATTTTTATTAAAAAAATTTAATCGGTATGCATTATTTGACACTCAAAAAATTTAAAAAATATAAAATTAATTCTATTCTAGGTGAAATGTGCCAATTTGCTGAAAATGTTGGGAAATAATAAGTTTATTCAAAATTTGTACTTTTTAAATATGTCACTTTAAAAACATATATTTCATATTCCAAATAAGATAAATAATAATTTACCAATAAGGTAAATAATATTTACTAATAAAATAATTAAATAATATTGACCAATAAGGTAAATAATAATTTCAAATAAGATAAATAATAATTATTTATACATTATAATTATTAAATTTAAAGATAATATGGTTTCTATATGGTATGCTTAATTTGATATTTTTATATATTTAAATCCATTTCTTTTCCTTCAATAAAATGCTACTTTTTTTAAACAATTCATTTCACACACACATACGAAACGTTTTCAAAGTTTCCGTTTTGAATATCTAATGAAAATATTTCAAATGAAAAGAAAGTTATAAAGCAATCATTTTAAGATAATCGAATTAATATCAAATAAAAAATTAGTAGTAGAAATGTGAGTAAAGAAATAGTTATAAGGAAAATTATATATTTTGGAATTACCTTATTACGTGTAGCTTCCCTACTGCGTTTTCTATCAAAACTTTCGTGCATTGAAGATCAATTTTCCCTGTTAATAGAAAATAGAATTCTTATTACATCTTAGATACAATTTAGATAAATGCCAAATCCTAAATACTATGTTGCTTACTTTCATTTTGCTATAAATATTATTTTTAAAGAGAAATCGATAAGAGTTACTGAACATAGCTTTTATTTATTCATATTAGAGAAGTCTAGACATTAAAACATAATAGACTGATAAAAAAGCGTAAAATGTCTGTTATAATATATATTACATACCCATAATCATTATTTCGGAAATATCGTTATTTTGTTTATCAATTCTAAAATTAAATTTTGTTTAAGAGCTAATGTGATTATTTGCTTCTAAATATATAACTGATGAGGGTTTTTTTTTAAAATATTAATTCCTTTAAATTTCAAAAACATGAGACATTAATTTTAAAATAATTTTCTTAACAGAAATTGCAGCAAAAAAACTTATATAATATTTTTCTTGTATATTTAGTTTAATTTTCAAGATATCTCGGATTAGAAATCACTTGGTATGATTGGTAAAAGTCAATAACCAAAAGTCAAACGTTTGATTAAGAAGTATAGATACAGTGCATGCCGTAAATACTACTCTTCATGCATACTTTTAATCTTTTTTAAGATCAATGGTAAAAATATTTAAATATTAAGGGTTGCAAGTAATATATAAGTGAGGCAGAAACGAAACTGCAAAAGTATAATCTGTCGAACCCCACAGAGAGGAAGACAAGTTGTTTCCTCTGGCAGTCAAACAGGTTTGGCTAGTTTAATTGCAAACTTTTATTGAAATTCAAATTATAAATCCGTCTAAAATGCATTTTATTAATTTTCTCTTTACAATTTTCTTTACTTATTGATAATTTCTTCTAATTCACCTTTAGAAAAAAAATTATTTGAATTTTAAGCTAATCTTTGTTTTTTGATACTATTCTGCATCCCATTATGTGACCCCAAAATTCATTTTCAGAACTTCAGAGAATTTCAATTTTATGAAATGCACGTTATCTTTAATTTTATTTATTAATATTTTATTTGAACTTCTCCCTAGGCTGAATAAAATCCCGGTAGTGCAAGAGATTCTTACATCTAATCAATCTTTTCTAAATCAGACAGGCACAAGAAAGAAATAAAACTCGCGAATTATTTAAGAAGTTTCAATTTTTAATGAAAGCCTCCACGACTATCAGACTGATGTCCTAGCTTTGATAATAAACTCTAAGACCAGGGGAGTTATGTTCATTAAGAAGTTGCTTTCGGAAGTTTTAATTAGAATTTAAGTGCCTTTTCAAGGTATTTAATATTTGGAAAACAGTGTAAAATTCCAAATATTTATGTGACATGGGAATATTATCTTTGATACAGACATGACGAAAAATTTGAAACTGAGTTTCCACGTAATTTAACCATTTTCAAAAGGTAGTGCTTGAAAATTAACTGCAGCCAATGGCATATGTATAATTTCTAACTAATAATTTATAAGGTAAGGTATTTTTCTTTTTGAAACGGCCTAAAAAATTTTTTGGACGTATCTATAAATATGATAACAAACTTCAGTTTTTATCTATGTATTTTTTCATATTATTCTTATATATATACCAAATCATTTAAAATTTTATTTAAAAAAAGGAATGCAATTAATTGATTTTTAGAAATCAATTTGAATTTTAACTCATATATTTGTTTGCATTCTCGATTCGATATCTCATCAACATGGCTCAGACATTCGATCACAAAACAAATTTAAATTGCAGAAATATTTAAATTACCTTTTTTACCTTTAAGTTCATTTTTTACGGTTAATGATAGAAAATAAGCTGAAGGCACCGAAATGAATGTAATTTAATGCTAATTAAATTAGAGAGGACTAAAATTTTTGATTTCATAAAAAAACTCGATTTTTATTAAAAAAGGACTAGTTATTTTTCTCTAAATGCACTGCATATTATTACATATTAAAGTAAAATGTAGATCTATATTTTCGTACATTCTTTTCAAGAATATAACTATAACTAGGTTCTAATTAATTAGACTCTAAATAATAATTAAATTCTAAAAAATATACACACGTAAATAGAAATAGGTAATAATTTATAATGCTATATGGGTGGATTATAAAATTTTAGGCATTTTGTATGTCCGATGTAAGAGCTGTTTTATGTTGTCCAAGACCAAAGATAATCATTTTTGAAGTGACTCAGTAGATGATACTACCAAATTTTAATAATGCTTTCATGATTCAGTATAAGAGGATAAACGTTTTAACAAACAATCGTGAAATGATATAATAGTTAAGATTTTTGGGTTTTCAAAATGTGAGTATTGTTTTATAGTTCAGTCTGCTGCGAAGTTTTCTAAAATTAATCAGTAAGATTTATTAATTGCTTGCCATGTACAGAGTTTATGACCAGTAAACATTCGAGCTTTGATGTCTTAAGCCTAAAAGGTTTGCACATGGTTGTAAAAAAATAATTTAGTACAATTGTCCGGTCTGTTACTTGTACGTTCTGTTACCTGTTAACAGTATTATCCACTGCCTGTTATTGTATTTTTTGGGTTAATGATGACTTAAATAATCCTCCCAATCTAAATTTTAATTAGATCTTGACACTGAATATTAAAGCACGTTCTAGTCAGATACAAGAATCAATGTTATTCACCAAGAATGATCAGTTTTAATTTTATTTTTAAAACGAATTTAACTTCAAAAATGCCTTAAATCTGAAAATCACCCATATAGATCCTGTTAAGACAGCATTTTAACACATAAGTATGTATGAATTAAGTAACATGACTGGTTCATTTCATAAGAGATTTGTTCAGAAATCCCTCTCTTCTCATATTTTATACTACATGTTACAAAAGTCTTAACAAATTTACATTTGGATGAATATTGAAATTAGAAACACAATCACCAAAAATAGATAAGCTATGAACCAAATCAATGACAATTAATTTAATAGTGAGGTTGCAACTAGGCATAGACCAATTATTCTCAAACATATTTTTAGCATTTAACTTTACAAATCTAAACAAAGACTCATATTTTCATCATGGATATAAAAAAAGACAATAGCAAATGCAAAAAAACTAATTGCTTAGGTGAATTAAGGCAAAATAACTTTAAAAAATTGCGTACCTAAATTCCTGCAAATTATGCTCTTATTTAATAAATGACACAAAACTTCAAGATAAATTGTTGAAACTTCAAAAGGAATCGAAAAAGCGGCAGATATTTCACATCAGACCCTACATTTTTGTGTAGTAAAACAACAAGCATTCGAAAATGCTGTTCAATTACAAAATTTCAAAAACAATCTATTACTTTAATTCAAGGATTTTAGTTTCTTTGACTGCTTTACTAAGTTACATTCTAATGAAATGTTAAAAAAAAACTCAATCTCAAATTTGTTGTTGTAGTTCATTTACATCGCACTAGAGCAGCACAATGTGCTATTGGTGACGGTCTGGGAAACATCCCTGAGGATGATTCGAGGACATGCCATCACAATTCTGATCCTCTGCAGAGGGGATCGCACCCCCGCTCGGTAGCCCAACGACCTGCACGCGAAGTCGAGCACTTTACGGTAGAACAGTTTAACGAGGACCAATACCGCACATCTTCGGTCTCTGATCCAGTGGTCAGACTGATTCAAGTGGTCACCCACCCGCACACTGACCGCAACCAGTGATGCTTGACTTCGGTGATCTGCTGGGAACGATCAGTCCACTGCGGGACCGTCCCAGATTTGAATTTCACTGAATAAGTATTTAGATGCCTCGCAAATATGCCTGGCATAATGATGCTGCATTCGTTTCTTGCGTTTCTTGCGCATTCTAGTGTTTCTTTTCTTAGTTAGAAGCAGTATAGCATTATACTCTGCATGCAAATCATATCTTATGTAATTTAATAAATTAATCATTTGAGCTTATGAAGCAAACAATACCAGCTAAAATAATTGAATTTAAAGTGGATGAACAGAATGGTTATTGTGCAGTGTGCAAAATAAAAAACAGACCATCCTCAATAACTTTTGATCTAATTGTCGGATCTTCACGTTCTAGATCTCAATCTGAATGGTTTGAGGGGATGACCTCAAATATACTAATTAATTAGTGCAGACGGTATTTTAAATTACGAAATCAGACACAAAAACGTGCTTTCTTTGATCCCAGATTGAGCCTACCCCCCATATTTTGGGGGTCAGGAATCCAAATCCGTCGAAACAAAGGTATTCCGAAGAAAGTACTTTTTGTGTCAGATTTCGTAATTTGAAATACCGCCTGCTCAAATTAATTAGAATACTTGAGATCATCCCCTCGTACCGTTAAAATCGAGTACTAGAAGGTGAAGGTCCGATCATTAAAACTAAATGCGCTGATTTTTTTCACATTAATAAAAACTTGCAAAGTTGGAAGAATTGTTTTTTTTTTAAATAATTATTAGTAATATTTCTTTTTTCAAGCAATTTATATACATGTTTTAATCATGCTTTTTAAAAGAATAAGAACATTCAAATAAGTGCGGTATTACCTGAAGTACTTTAATGTAAGTTTATAACAGAAAGCTTACGGCAATTAAAAATTCACTGACCTAATCCCAAAAATGTGTTGGGAATTTTTCCTGATTCTACGCTAAACTTAAGTCAGGCTATTAATGAAATTAATAATCGGCGTCAAGTACTCGGTAATTCTAGATGCGAAAACCGTAATTTAACCACAAATTATGGGGCTCCACATACATCACTCTGCATACTAGAAACATCAAGATCGTTTTAAGTCATTAAAAGTGTTTGTCTTTAATGATGTATGCAGGGAATAAGTGAACTTACAAGAATTTTCCATTAAATGCAGCTGTAAGGGTCTCTAATTAGATTTTAAATACTCTAACTTCCTATAAGAGAAGAGTTTTCTCAAGAGGGGAGAAAAAAAACCTCAATTGGTGCCAAGAAACATCATCGAGTTTTTTTTTATGCTTTTATTTGCCTTTTTGCTTTATTCAATAATACAAGCATAAAAAGAGGCATTAAATAAATTAAAAGTGCTTATGTGGTATAAAATTCAGGTTTGAGGGAAGCAGAATGGCAAAGCTTAATTACATAATCCAAGAGTTACTTAGCATTAAAATATATTATAAAAAATAGAGAAAAAAAAATTTTGCAAAAAATTATGATTCTGAATTATGATGATAATTTCACCATAAATATTCTTACGTACTCAAAAATAATGGATAAAAATGCTGAAACGTATTTAGTTATTGTTTTAAATTAAGAATTAAATGAAAAAATCGACAAAATATTTCGAAAAATACTGAGAAACAAGTTTTTTAAAACTTATAAGATATTTTTTATGTTATTAAGATCATTTAAATTAAAATGTTGATGATAGATAGATGTTTACTTTTCAATCAAAAAACTTTTTATTTCAGGAATTTAAAATGAATTAAAACCATTCTTGTAAAAAAATGAAAAGTAGAACAAAAAAAATATTTAAAAATAATAATAAGTGTTTTATATTATTTTACGATTAGGATAGTTACCTATTTACCTATTTTATTTTCTTCTCTCTCCAGATCCCTCTCCTATAATTATAATAATGATTATGAAAATGAATTATTATGCATTCATTGAATATTGTACACAATACTTAAAAAAAATTTTTTTATTATTATTCATAAATTTTCAGTTGCATATTTTTAGCATTCCTGCACCGTAAAATATTCCGGATAAAAATGTGGTAAAAAGGACCAGTCTTCAGGGTGCTGGTATTTTTTACAATAAAATCTAATTTTACCTTAAATTTTTACGGAACAAAAAATAAGATATATATTGTCATTTTTACAGTTATGTTTACCATAAAATCATTGAATAACTCTAATTAAATAAATATTTTTGAAAAAAAGATGGCATAAATCTTAGCGATGAAAATGAATTTTAGGATAAAATGCATTTTGATAATGCTACACCCAGGATGTCAGTATTTTTTACCGTAATTTTATCTAGGTTGTTTTTTTACAGTGTACACTATATTGAGTTACCGACGCAGAGATCCTGAATTATAGATCACTATCACTTCATAGCACGCAAATAATTCATTTTGAACTGCAGGAAATTCGGTTAAATTTTAATATTTCTTATCCGTTTAATAAAAAATTATGTTACTATGTAATTTTACGAAAAAAGTTAAAATGCGTAAATAACTAAACGATAGCATTTTCAGCTTTTTATAGCTAATACATATTTTACTTAATTTATAATTTTTTAATTATGTTTAATGTTGTTATATTTTCCTATAATTGAAAGAAATATTCTTAAAGAGGAAAAAAAACTTGACGGAATCTCTCGTAAATACATGTCAGTTAATAGTTTAATGGTACACTGTGAGAAAAAAAGCATAGTCAATTTTCTTAATGTGGTAAAATTTAACATGTTTCTGGCTGTATAGGAAACCAAAAAGCTCGGTAATTTTTAACGAAATGCTTTGGTCATGATTTAAGTATAATTAACAATAAAATATAGTCTTATAATACGCGATAAAAATTTGGTAATTTTATCATGATACCTAAGAGCATAGTATAAAAACCATTTATTTGGTTAAATTTACCTTTCAATTTTGTATTTTTACTAAATGTATGGTAATAAGAACTGTAATTTTGAAAGCCTGAATTTCCGGAAAAACTACCAAATAAATGGCTTAAATAGAGTAAAGTTTTTTTTCTACCAGAATGGTATTTTTAACAAGTAATATCAAATCCCTACAGAATGGTATTTAAACCAGAATATTATTCTTCGTGTATTAAATATTTCTTTGAAAGTTATCAAAAAACTTATGTCATTTAATGAAAGAAGGCACCATTTAAGGATTTTTAGTTAGAAAAACCTTAATAGGTTAGCCTTAACATTATAATGCAACCCAAATACGAGAGTTTATAGCCAAGTTAAACGGATAGTTTTTCAGAATATTTTTTTTCTCTTCCTGCATAGATATAACTTGAGGAAATAACGTAGTAGTCATAGAAATACGTGGTTAATATGATACTTTTATAATAAAAAAGCTATTACTACGATTTGTTAGATTTTTTAAAAACAAATTTGAAAAAGTATTGTAAATTTTTTGCATTTTCTTTCTTCTATAGAATGATTCTAATTTCATTTAATATTAATAGCTCTTATTAAGTGGCGCCAAAAATCGTAAGTAGTTCAACAATCATTTAGGAATCACTTGGGGCAAATCAAACGCAACATGATGCTATTACTTCCACCATTATGATGTGTTTTAAAAACATAAAATTCGAGTGAATAAAGCATTTGTCGCAGATTTTTTTCTAATATCTTAATGCAATCCAATTCGGAAAATAGTTAAGATACAAATATTCGCAAATTATTCAACTTTTTTACCTCCTTTTTTACCTTACTTACGTTGACCATCGCATTTAATAATCGAGTAGCAGTATTTCTCTTTTCCATTTAAAAATAAATATATTGAAATATAATAATGCTGCATGCATAAAATTGTTATCATTCTACATCGTTCTTCTACATAAACTTAAGCATAATATTTTTTTTTCTTTCTGCATGATAGTTTATAGACAAAATATAATTATAACTGTTGTGGTTAAGCACTGAGAAAAAATGTATAGATAAAACTACCAGAATATGGTAAAAATTATCGTGCTTCTGGCTGTATGGAAATACCAAAAAATTCGATTGATTTTAAATATGGTTTTATAATATGTGATAAAATTTTGTAAATGTGGTAAAATTAGGTAATTTTATCACAATAACATAATAATCATATATGTAGCTACTTTTCAGTTTTTTTTTACTAAGTGTGTGGTAGTAATAACTAGAATTTTGAAAGTTTTGGATAAACCGTTACCACATGGACGAAAAAATTTTCAAATGAATGGTTTGATTACCGTATATTTAGCTTTAATCGGAATTACGATTTTTATTTTTGTTAAAGCCGGAAATGTCATTACCATGTAATTTTTACAAGGGTACAATACCATGTAATTGTACCAGCGTACAACTTTGATAAATTAGAATTGTAGTGTCTGTGACATTGACCTCCTTTTAAGAAGCATATGATATTTTATCTTATAATTTTACTTTTGCATGAATAACTTATATGTTTGTAATTCAAATAAATCTATAATACTGAAATGTTGCTTAAACACGTTCAGACCAAAGAAAAATTTGCTGAAAAATTTTAAATTATGGTTTTAAATCTCATCTGAACAACACAAGTACTATTCATGTATTCGAATATTAGAGTATTGTATCAATATTGACATATCGATCCCGTGTACTACATATTCCAAGTATCAACGTTTCACTGCTGTCGAAATAAATTTGAAGTGCTTTGCAAATTTACTCTTACGTAATGTAAAAGCATGCTAGTATCAAACTCTTCTAATATTGTATCAACTTTAAGGAAAATATACTAGTAACCTAACTCATTTAATTAATTTTCTTTGAGTTCCATTTAAAATAAATATTGTTAAATAAAATCATTTAAAAAAATTAAAACAATTTTTGACCGAGAAAATACGATATGAAATACGGAGTAAAATACGGAAATACGGAGTAGAAAGCAGTTAAAAACTAGGCAACTTATTTAGTGCTATTATTGTTATTCATAAACAGTCGGCTTTTCCTCTGCATTCTGTAAAATATAAAAAAGTTTTTCTTCCAACACATTTTTGGATTAACTTTATGTAAAATGAATGAAAAAAAAAAACAATTATTGGTGACTCAATTCTTACATGTTACACTAAATATTTTATTTCTTACTTTCACGTGCAGAACCATAGAAAATTCGTTTTTTATTTTTTTGTTTTGTTTTATAAAATTCTTATTATCATTCATACTTCTTAGTCTCAAGATTTCTCTAAGTCTTTTTTCTTTTTAAATGGCATTATTTGTCCCTAAAATTTTTCCTTTTTGTAAATTTGGTATGGATTGACATAAACCTTGATTTGAAGTTTATAACTGAATAATTAGTTAAAAAAGTTTGTATAAATTTGCATATCTACACAACTATTGATACTAATTATTTAAGTTTTCAGTAAAATATTGCTTAGGTAAACCACAATAACGAACACTCTCAAAAATTATGAATCGTAATTTCAATAGTAACGCATGCCGAAGGAGGAGGGTGGTTAAATTCACAACCTTCACGTTATTAACACTACGTTCTAAACCACTAAGCAATAGAACCAGACTTAGAACTGGTAAAAACAAATTTAAAATAATGACATGCGGAACGTTATTCCGGTATAGAAATAGGGAAAAATTTTAAGTAACGGTATTAACTGTACTTAGTAACCATGTAAACATAAAACCAAGTTACCTATAAAAAGATACTAAGGTATCCGATAGGATTTAAAGCAATTTTTTTTAAATAACTTTAATTAAAATTTTGTTTTTGATTTTAGTAAGCAAGGGTCCTAACATTATAAATCAAAAGTAAATTTTAAAACTTTAAAAAAAAAAATTTTTTTTTTCTTCAAGATAATGGCAAATTTAAACATAAAAACCACAAATTTGTTATATCACGCCATCGTTTCTACAACAAATTGTAAGGTATAAACATCAAAATATTTATTTCCTTAATCAATAATATGAATACCTGTTGTTTGAACAAAACTCTTTAAATTATTTCCAATGTACAAGGAAATAGAAATAAATATATTTTTCAGTATTGATTTTGTAAACAAAATTTTTAAATATTCTTACTTAAAGCATGTTAAAAATAACAAATTAACGCTTAGACCTTAGCTTTTAGTTCAAAACATAGCTAACGTTATCCAAAAATCTACATATAAAGCTTCAAATATTAAATGTTTTTTGTAATGCGTGTTAGCGTAACGAGATATTTTCAAAATTAATGTTTTATCTGAAAAGTATGTAATTACTATTTTGTTTCCAATTGTGAAGAAGCGGAAAAACAACTACAACTTCGATTACAATAATCGGAGAACAAAAATTTAATCAGATTCAGAAAGCTAATGAAAAAAAGTTCAAACATAGGAAATAAAAAAATATTTAAATTTTCATCGAATTCGCCGATTTTCACCCCGTTGGACTTCTTAACATTAAGGAATTAAATATGTTTAATTAATCACTCACTTTTCCAAAATTTAGTTACAAAATTCAATACAAAACTACTCAAAGATAACATGAACTAATAACAAAATCTATGTGTTTATTTAAAACTTACATAACTTGTGACAAATTGGGGGAAAATATTCTTTTAACTTATCGATTATTTTTAAAATCCATATAAAGAACACCTAAGTAATAAAAAGGTAATTTAAAATCCGTATATTTTCTAAAACTGGCATAAACACATGGCTTAGAGTTTTATTTTATTTTATTTTTATTATGACACAAATGAAGTAATTTTAAGCCTTTATGCTTTTAAGCTAATGCTGTCATTTCATTCTCAGTAACGCAGATCTTAAGCTTTTAAATTTCGGCAATGCTCTGTACAGTTTTCAACCATTTCTTTCTCCATATAATGCTTTTCTGCCTCCTCGCTACTTTTTATTTCAAATTAAAGGTAAAAGGTATGTTTTTGAGTAATTTAAAGACATTTTTGATGGAAACTTTTTCGTAAATTGATGGCTAATTTTCGTTTTCATTTTTTTTTTTTATTCCTGCCTTTAGCAGAGAATTTCCTTAATGCATTTCTTTTCATCTTAAAACCTTAACACATGCAAAGGCTTTGCTTAAAATTAAACTACTATTTTATACAATTACTAAACTCTCTTATTTTATAATAGTTCTTTATCACCTGCTAGAATGCTGAGAAGCACGAAGTAGTTAAATGATTAGCTGAAAACAATTATCGTTAATAGAACTTGTTTTTGATTTTTTTTAATACCAAGTGATCGCAAATATTTTTGAAATTCAAAAGTTAAATAAATATTCCACAAAATCACTAATTAAATTAATTAAAATTTAATAGGCACCAAATTGTCAAAAATGTATAAATCCATGTAATCATATGCTAACAACCATAAACATATGTAAAACAATATGTTCATATTAAATGCTTATCTTTTCAAATTTTAATACAAGCTTTAAATTATTAATACACATGCTATTTTATGGTATATATTATTTATTAATTTAATGCTGTATCTCATCAGTTTTGTACGAGTATTAGTTATAAGTGATTTCTGTGTTTAAATATTTAGTGTTTTTTACATTTTCAAACCACTATATTTTTTTATTATATCAAATGGCAGGCCAATTTAAAAGAACAAAAAGGATAAAATAACAAGAAAAACAAGGCAATAAGAGATAAATAGAATAGAATGCATAGTGACATGCTTAGCCCTTACGGGCCCTAGCCTCCCAGTAGCGTCCACACACAGTAGAGGAGATGAGTGCAGGACAGACGGAAATATGGGGCAGGTCCATATTCTTCCCAAGGCGACAGAGCTTGCATTTAGGACAGTCAAAAAAGCTTGTACTAAAAAGGTGTTTGGCCAGACAGTCATGGCCCGTTACAAGTCTAAAGAGAGCAACTGCCTTAAACCTGGGCTGATTTGGGATAGTTAAAATATGGTTGAACCAGGTTTTGTGTATATTGCTTTTACGGAAATTCTCTGAGAGCATGTTCCAGAATTGGTTTCGGGCCAGCAAATTAAATGAGTGCAGAGAGTTGGAGCAACGAGATACGTGGGCAATAGTTGCTCCTTTCTTGGCCAAGACACCGCTATATAGATACGTTAACCGCTGTATAGATACGTTAAAAACAATTAAACAAAGATGTCTGCCTCTTAACTAGCTTATTAATTTTTCAAATTAAAATTATATTTGATAACATTGGAGTAGTTAAGTGAAGGAAAAAAATAAGTTACCAGAGGAAAAATTTTAAAAACTTGACATAATAATTCTTCAACCTTTACATATCACCAATATTACGCTATTAACTTATTCACGTTTCACGTTTACGCAAATGAAATTCATGCTATAAAGAAGTTAAATTTATTTTTTCATGTTTGAAAGTAACTTATTTTTTCTCTTCAAAAAATACTTTCTATTTAAATAAAAATAGGCATGTTACATACCTCCTTTATTCATCTAGCTTTTCAAATTCAATGCGTTTTATGATCTTTTCTGTTTAAATAAAACTATTAAATTTTGCAAACAAATTATGTTTGAAAATTTAACTTAGTTATTTTATCAGGAAGTAAATGGTGTTAACTTTATAGTAATTTCAAAACTGCTTCTAGCTAAACGAAGTTAAACTATTTAATGTACTTTTCACTAGATTATTGCTCCCTGCGTGCCCATAAACGCTCTCAAGTAACTAACTCTAATCTTTTACAAGTTAACCAATGTTTCGAAATTTAGAGCTTGCATACATTTCTATACATTTTAGCAAATTGGAAGAAAGAGAAAAACCTTTTATTTATGTCTAAATTGATGAAACAATGAAACTTTAATTGAATTTCCTTAAAAAATTACTTTTTTTCCTTCAAATTTTTATTTTTCACTATCCAAATGTTTTGATGTTCGTTTAATTACAAGTAAAAGGATTTCATGATAAATAAAAGGATTTAAGTAAAATGATTTCGTAATATATGAACTTATATCTTTATTATTTACTTCTATTAATTTTAACTGTGAAATATCAACATTGTTTTAAAGTTTGAAGTTAATGAGAGTTTGAGATATGTTAAATGAGAAATGAACACCGGCAAAAATAACACTTTTGCATTAACCCTAGAATAATAATTTTATTTAAATTTTTTAGGTTTCACTTAGTACTGCATAAATCTATACATTTTGTCAAATTGATAAGAAATTATTATGAAAACAAAACGAATGTTATACAAATAAAAATTACATTTAGATCCATTGCCTCTTCGGCCATGCCTACATCATTAAATATAGCTTCTTGACATTTTATGAAAAATTCAAGTTTAATTAAGTAGTTTTAACTATATTTTAAATTATCATTTTGGTAATTTTTCGGTTTATATAGTAACGGTTTACGCAGAATTCAGGTTTCAAAAAACTATAGCTCTTATTATCACACATGTAGTAAAAAATACATAACTTGATTTAACTAATTTGACCGAATAAATGGTTTTTATGCCGTGGTTTAAGGTATCATGATAAAATTACCAAATTTTACTTCACATTATAAAAACATATTTTACTACTAATTTTTGCAAAATCAATTCCAAAGCGGTTCTATGAAAATTACCGAACTTTTTGATGTTCGCATAAAACCAGAAACACGGTACAATATGCTGATTGTTTCGACAAGCCTTTTTCCCTCAGTGAAATATTTAATTTTTTTATAATTACAGTTCTATTTTTAAAATATAATAAATTACAAACCTATTTTTTAAAATTGGTATTCATAGCGAGATAAATAATGAAAATATAACTCAACTGTAAATAGTTCAAGTCAATAAAATTTACAAAATAGGTACTTTTGAAGGAAAAGAAACAATATTGTTCGTATTATACTTTTTTTTAGAATTTTGATTTTATTTAAAAGAAATCATTTTAAAAAATTGTATATGTTTAAAGAGAAGCTGTGAGATTTTTGTTTATTCCCTTGACCTTTTATAACCGTGTTTAATAACTTTCGTTTACAAAGTTTTCAAAGCTTGAACAAAGAAAAACAATATTCGAATACACACGCAAAGGCATGATTTATTTTTAAAAAACAGTTTCACTCTTATTAAAAGCATTTAGGTCATGAAACTCATCAGGTCGATGATGATGAATTAAAAATCATCATTATCATACAAAACTCTCAAGCGGGAAACCATGATCTGTTACGCGGCCTCCAAAGGTCAAATTCATGTCTACTCTTGTATTGGGAAAACTGTAAATCAGGTTTCAGTGTCTCTACACTTTTACATAATCAGAAGATCAGGGAAACCCATCATTAAATAAAACGGTAGGGTGGGAAAAAAGTTTATAAAAAGGAATACTGGTTATAGAAATGAAACAAATAGGTTACTATGATACGATTGACGATGAAATTTGAATGAATAATAGATTAGGCGGTTTTTAAAAAACCCGCATGGTCACGATTAATTTTGATTGAGTTTATTAGATGCGACTGAATTGAATATTAATGGGGATCAGCAACTCTTCACCTTTAATTGAACCGTATGGAAATTAGGCTGTAGATTAAAAGCTCATTATTTCATACGGGTCACATAAAGGTATTTGCGGAATTAGATAAATTTATTTTCGAAAGAGTAAAACACATTTTAAAATATTTTTAACGCTTGAGTGCATTGAAAGTATGATATAAAACAGTGTTCAAATAAGGAATAAAAAGGTATTAAAAAATGCATAAAAAATTTGAAAATTCCATATCTTATGAAATAATCTGAAAATTTGAAAATTCCATATTGACACTGAATTTTATCAATTTAGCAAAAAATGTATCGGATATTGTTGGGATTTCTAATTTTTATGCTGACATAATTCTGTATTATTTAATTCTAATTATTTAATTTTATATAATTTATATGCTGACATATTTTAAATTTGTGTGCAAAGTTTATATTATGTAAAAAAATAAAGCAAAAAATTGAAAAGTAAAATATTACCTAGCAGATATCTATGAAAAATATCAAATTGGTAAATATAAAATTTGTATATCTATGAAAAACATCAAATTTTTAAAATTAGATTTTTTTTTAAAATGTTAGAAATATACATCATAGTTTGCTATTTTTTATTAATAAATAAGCCGGTATGCAAAGAAGTTTGAAAAAATAGTATAATTTGTAATTCTACCAATTTTTTCAGTAGCATGGAAATAAAATATTAAAAAATTACTACTTACAAAATATTTAAAAGATAGTTTACATACTCATTTACATTGAATACATAGATTAAGTATCAGCATTGCTATTATAAACATAAACGTAAGATTACCTAAATAAGTCTATTTAATTTTAAGGTTGTATTAGCAAGAATTTGAAAAAATTGCTTTTAATCTACAGTACTACTAAACTTGTTTAATTTAGTACAGCAAAATATGATTTAAATCACAAAAGTCCAAATAATTGATTTGATATTAACTAAAATTTTCTTAGAAAATAAGCTTAAATGCTGTTTTAAGTAAGTTCAGCAGATTTAAAAAAAATTCAAAATTCAAACCTATAGCACGTATAGCAGAGGTAAACAATCTACAGTCAGAGTTCTTTTCGGTCCTAAAATGGCAAATGAGTAGTCCCTCTCTTTCTATGTCTTCGTATCAAAAATGTTATTAGAAAAAAAAAACTACATAAATATTATTAAAGATTCATGACTACTTATCAAACTAATTTCAATAATAAATAAAAAACAGTAACTTCGAATTTCCAAAATGAAGAAGTACTAATGTAGGTTGTTGAAAGATTTCAATATTTTAACATTATAATTTTCTTTAAACTGAACCCCATACTCAAAGGTTTTTTAAAATAAAGATTTAAATC
The DNA here is from genome assembly GCF_043381705.1 of Parasteatoda tepidariorum. Lineage (NCBI taxonomy): Eukaryota > Metazoa > Arthropoda > Arachnida > Araneae > Theridiidae > Parasteatoda > Parasteatoda tepidariorum. The sequence goes on along the minus strand of NC_092211.1, from coordinate 79,293,927 downwards.
ATTTATAAACATTAATTATAAAAAATGAAAAGTACATATGATACAAAGTTGAAAATCTGCAACAATTTAGCAGGTCTCAATACTTTAAATGTTTATATCAAAAATATTATACATAAATTTTGTATTTTAAGGAATATATGTTGTATTTTTCATTACTCTCACGAATTATTATTACACTATAATATCACACTATCATTTAGAATTCTTATTTCACTATTAATAATTGATATAAAATTTGAATTCATATCAGCTAACGAAGCTAAAAATGTTTTCTGTGATCCTTTTCCAAAAGTGTTGCTCACTTCTTCATTAAAGCAATTTCTAAAATAATATACAGATTCATTCTAATTATTACTGACATAAACGAATTTCTTACACGATATAAACGATTTAAAGTAATTTAGTTATTTAGCTATTGTGTGAATATAGTATATTAATTTATAAAATATAATTTTATTCACAATTGTAAAGCAAATTAATGAATTTTTAGAACAATTAAAACTTCACGAAAGCCCCAAATTACAGGAAAAAATATTAAATCTCTTTTGAACTTAATTTAAATGCAATTGCTTACATTTTCTTAAATAATATTTAGTTAATTGCTTCTTGCCTACGAAATCGATAGATTTAGAACAAATCTTTAAGCGTAATTTACATAATTTCTATCGTCATCAATAGTTTATATCATTTGAAAGTTTGAATTATTTCCTAATTTAGTTTCAAGTTGGGATTACGTTTTCGCACTATTAATGGCGTGATTTAATGAGATTTTCCCTTCGCCATTAGGTATTGATTAATGAAATTTTAATGGTTCCTGGTGATTAAATGATGAATTTGCGTGTCTTAATTTTTCCTGACACTTCTATTCTATAGAAAACTTTTTCACTATTTCTTCGCGATTATTGATTATTGACCCAGCCTAATGAAACTAGCGCGAGAAATATTCACTGAATTAAGTTGATATACCAATAGTTTTCAAAACTAAATAATTTTAAATAGTTTTTCTCGAAAATGTGGGATCATAAGTTTTGAAAATTTTGTTTGCTGTTTGCGCAAAATGTAATAAGTCATGTTTTTGTCTTAGAGCACTGAGAAAAAAATACCGGAACTTTTAGTAGTGGATTTGGTAAAATTGACAATTTAATATGGTTTCATATTTCGTAATAAAATTTTGTGAATGTGATAAATTTTGGTAATTTTATCATGATACCCTAGAGCATCTCAAAGAAAACTATATATTAAGTAAAATTTACTTTACAGTTTTGAATTTTCTTTTTTTCTTAATTTGCGGTAATATGTACTATAATTTTAAAAACCTGGTAAGATATTACATTATGAACGGAAAATTTTCAAAATGTATGGTTTAAACACAGCATATTTTTGTTTCATTAACAAAAATTATCGTTTTTTTAATCTGAAGTACCATTACCATAGTGTACGGTAGTTTTACCTGAAATTTTTCTCCGTCTGAAGCATAGATGTAAATTTGTACAAAAAAAATAGAAATGAGCTTTCCAATTGTACAAGTCATTTAAATACGAAAGATTTATTTTTTTATGAGTAAATATTTCATTCGATGTTAAAAGAGATTCATCTTCATTTTTTTACATTCTTAAATAATCTAACAGCAATGAGTAAAGAAAGTAAAGTTTAAATTGCAGGTCAGTGACTCATCAGTGAATTTCAGTTAAAATAGCAAATTCTCGCACCGGGCTTGTTTAACATAAAAAAATTCGTTTTGAAATTTAAAGAAATTTTAAGAATTCTTTATCAATGGTGAATCCCTATGGAGTTTCATCTAATGAGTATCTAATGAAAAACATTGAAGTAAACATTTCTACAAGTATACCTTGTGAAACTATTCATTGAATGATTGTTGTTGTTATTAATTTACGTCGCACTAGAGCTGCACAATGGGCTATTGGCGACAGTCTGGGAAACATCCCGGAGGATGATCCGAAGACATGAAATCACAATTTTGATCCTCTGCGGAGGGGATGGCACCCCCGCTTCGGTAGCCAGACCACCTGCGCGCGAAGTCGAGCACTTTACGGTAGCACAGTTTAACGAGGACCAATACCGCACACCCTCGGTCCCTACGCAGACTGATCCAAGTGGTCACCCACCTGCACACTGACCGTAGCCAGTGATGCTTGACTTCGGTGATCTGCTGGGAACCGTGTCTTAACGATCACTCCACTGCGGGACTATTCATTGAATGAATTAATTAAATTCTTACAAGAAATTATGCCTATGTAATCAATATTGATTTAGCTTATTCCTTGATTTTCCGCATAAATAATAATAGAAAATGTTTCAGATGTTAAATATGCCAATTAATAAGCAAATTAATTGCAGTGATCATTGTAATCATAAATCAAACTATTTTCGAAAAATATGAAAAATTAGTCATATAAAAATATTGAATTATTATTTTTAACTTTCATTTAAATTTTAAAAAAGTACAGATCAGTTTCACTTACTTTTGAAAATTTATTATTGATTGTCAATCATTTGTGTAACTGAAACAACCATAACATTGTTGTTTTACTATTATACTTATAAAAACTGTCTTAAGGATATAGTAGTGATCCTTGATGATATTTTGCATCAGAATGATGCAACGCACGAAACATCTGTTATCAGGTGTGTGACAACATAAATTTACCACTAAAATTTTTTTATCACTCTTTCACCTTTGAATGTCCTTCCAACATTTTCTGTGACTCTTACGAAATTCCAATAATAGTACATATCTGGAAGATATCGATGCGGAAGGGATTAAACTATGAAATATACTATTTAAACTTATTTAATCAAATATTTTTAAAATAAAGCATTTTGTTATTCAGCTTGTACAAAACACTTTGAATTTTCTAACTTAATTCAATTTTTTTCAAGGAAAAAATGTAAAAAATATAAATCGAGATTAACACATACCTTTATTTATCTAAGACATTCATAATATTCATAAAAACCCAAAAATATTTTTCCACAACAAACTCAAAACTAAAATATCAAACAAGTGCGCAGTCATAAGCAGGAATGCTTAAACTGATACGTTAACAAACTTCTGTGTGAAAACTCTTTTCGTAGGCTACGAATAGATGAAGGAAACTAATCTATAAGTTGGGCGGCAATGACAGGTTAAAAGGGAACAATTCATGTAAACATATTATTTTATATTTTCATTTATAATTATGTTTAATCTACTCAGGTTTATTTAGTACTCTTATATTTTAGTACTCTCAGGAGAGAAAATAAAATGATTAAAAATTGGCTAAAAATAATTGATAAAAGATTGGCTAGTTATGCTCTTTCTTCATTCTTCTTACCTTTTAATTTATTGTATACAAATTTTAGCGAATTTATGTTGAAAAAAATTTTTCCAAACCGTTATTCCAACATTGAAAGTTATAATTGTGTTGGCAAATCTAGTTTATAATTGTGCTTTTATAAATAGAATGAAATATACGTTTTTCAAAAGTTTCGCAGGATGTACATGCTGTCTATTTTAGGACTTCGTTTAGAAATGAGTACTAGCATACATAAATTATATTTAGTACTATATTCTAAATTATATTTAAGCATGCAGTAGGCGAAGCAAACTGTGATCTCAATTTCAAAGGATTGACGTGCCAAGCTAGCAGGATTCGGGAGGTCAGTTGTCAGCAAAATTAATAAGATATCGAAAAATCTCTAATACAGTTAAAATTCATTTTAAAAGTGTTAATTAATCTGCTTAACAAACGCAATATTTCTGTCCATTATTTTTAATTCTGATTCTGACAGTAGTGATACTCACACTAATATAATTTTTTTTTAAATTCGTTTGTTATTACATTTTAAAAATTATTATTATAAATATTATACAAGTTTCTTCAGCATCTTGAGATTACAATTGTCAGAAAAGAAAAGTAAAATGAAGAGAATGCAGCTAATTATCTTTTAGAAAATTAAATTTTCTGACATTTTTTCCTTTACGTTTCAGTAAATAATATTTGTTTACTTAGTTTGATATATGCAAGCTTCTGGCGGTATTTTTATTTTTAGTATTGTTACAAAATTTCATTTCGCGAAGATATTATTTATTTACACCGAGTATTTTTAAGAGATGCGAATAAAATGTAAGCCAAATGAAGATTAGAAATTATTATTATTAAATAATAAATAATATTTTTATCACTTATATGTATTATTTATATGTATTAGTTATTCAAACTGAAAAAAATATTGCCATGTAACATTTTCCTTTTGGGAAAAACCAACAAAAAATAACCGGGTTTATCTACAATCCTAATTAAGTAACTTTCAGAATCCAGTTACGCTTTTCTGATATCATGAAGCTATTTTTACGGTTCTACTAATAAAATGCTTCAGATTACATTCAGCAGTGACATTAGAATGAAAGGTGAAACATTTAATTATTATCGTGAAAAATAAAGATTTGGAAAGAATAAAGCAATCTCCCATGTACCACAATTATGTAAAAATTAACATTCGAAGTTGAAAAGAATATCTGACAGAGTGCTTCGAATTTAATCCTGAACAAATAAGCTACATGTGTGTAAAAAGAAGTTTATCTTCTTCTTGCAAAAAAAAAAATAATAATAATAAATTGGGGGATATTCACAAATTTATACAAGTTTAAAATCCGTAAAACTAGTTGAAACTTAGAATAGTTAACATTCCTGTAAATTTAACTTAATTGACTTTTAAAATATAGAGAAGTGTACAACTTACGAAAACATAATTAGGTAGCAACGCAAACTTCATGTTTAACTAGTAATATAATTTACATACTTAAATTTCTTTAATTAGTAAGTACGTTAGAAATAATTAAGTAAATTTAAACATAATAAGCCCAGTTTGCATTATTAATAAGTTTAAAAGTGTTTCCGAGAACATATTTTTTTGTTTAACAGCAAAATGAAAACATTTAACTATTTTTCGCTTAATAAATATATTATACGCGAAATCAATCCGAGTAAAATTATATTTCACCTCTTTCCTACGAAAAAAAGAAGAAATGGCAACTTCAGTAAAAAATTTCTTGTATCCAATCACAAAAAAATTACAGCAACTACTTTACATAAAAGGGGTGTTTTACCACATCTAAACCCAAGGATAGTTCTTGGTACTGTGAAACACCTAGAATGTTCTTTAACACTACTTGGTGTAAAATAGCCTCCACCTACCACCATTTTGGAATTTAGTAATATTACAATTTATAATTATAGTTAGATGCGATACATATAAAATTGAGTAAAGCTATTTTTACGAAACAATTAAAAGTAAGAATCAGTAATTTGGACTGCATACACACACTAAGTTTTAAATAAATGTGTCTGTAAATCAAACATACGTATAGCAGAAAGACTAATTCGAATTACGCTTAGCAGAGCAGGAGTGGATAGAAATTATACATTATAAAATTATTTAATACAGTTAACAGATACTGGAAAATTAAAATATAAATATCCTTATTACTAGAGCCCGGATTTTGATGACCTAAAAAATCTCAATTAATGCCCTTAAAAAGTGCAAAAAATGCCCTTAAAAAGTGCGAAAAATGCCCTTAAAAATGCGAAAATTGCGCTGAAAATGCCTTATGACATGACTTAAATAAAGTAAAAATATTGAACTAAAACAATGTTTTACTCTTTAAAATTATTATGAGTCAATTCAAAAAATATAAAGCAATGCAATACTTGTTCATTAATGTTTGAAAAATATGTTTTATATCCTAAAATAACAAAAAAAGGAAAATATATTGACTCCAAAACATTTTCATTTTGTATAAAAACTTTAATGAATATAACAACTTCCATCTCATAATATTACTAAATATCAGAATTACGTTGGATTATTAAATTTTCTTTGATATTTTGAAATGTAAACGAGCGTTTCTTGTCTGAAAGTAAATTTTTATACCTGGATAAGTTTCTTTCAACGTCTACTGATGTTATTGGTGCGTACTTGAAAAAGACGGTCTCACTTACTGGCAATTATTCTTCAATTTGAAAAGATGTTGCTTCACCTGTTAATATCCTAGAGATTTTCTTTATTGTTTGGCAGCCAGTGTAATAATAAAAAATTATAACAGAATAATAAAAATTGGAAAAAATTAACAAAAAATTAAAAAAATGCTTTAAAATGCAAAATACGCCGAAAAATTTAAAGAAAAATGCCCTATAAATCTAAAAAAATGCTCTAAAGGACAAAGAATGTCCAAAAATGCAAAAAAAATTCAAAAGTCATTAAAATCCGGGCCTTACTTATTACGTAAGCAAAAGCATACGTACATACTTTTAATGGCGAACTTAAGTTTCTGCAGATGAAGTGCACCATTGAAGACAACCGCTAACACCCGTCTACTCATTACCGATTGTAAACAATTACCGAAGAAATTAAAACGGTCCAACATTGGAGTTTATGGAAGAAAAATATTTAAATTATGATGTAAAAGTGAATGATCTTGGTGTATAATTTTTTTCATTTTTGGAGTTTAGAGCTTTCATAAACCCTTTAAATTGTATATGAAAGCCGATTTGGTGTCAACATGAAAAAAAAAAATCTTTCTTCACATAACTTTTGGGTAGTAAAATATCTAATTTCGAATGATATTGAAAGACAGATTTTACAGTGAATTAAAAAAAAAAACAGAATAATGTGCAATAGATTTTTTTTAAAAACATTCCCTAATATTTCCGCTTCTACAAAAATTTGAAGTATATAATTATAAATAAGAAATTATCCAAATAAATAGTAGCTACAAACCTTATTGTGACCTATCCTGCATCAAAGTAACCGACAATAATCTTCCACACTCTAAGAAAAATATCACTATTTCGATTTTACAGAAAAGACAAGTTTCTTTTTTAAGATATGTTTCGAAAACGAAAATTAATAAATAAAAGAGTACCTGTTTGAAAGAACTCTTAAAACAGTTAGTCACTAAATTATGTTGAATAATTGGTTTTCTTAAGTGGATCATGGCCAAACGAAGATGAGTTTCAACCCATACAATTATTAGTTTGACCTAAAGGTAACAGATTCAAAGATAAGAGAGCAAGATCTTTTATTTAATTTAATCAACTCTTAAGTTAAAGGTTATTTCAATTATGTAAGAAATAAAACCTAAAGAAATTCTTATGCAGGTTCTTAATTTTTTTTTTTGGAAAATTAAATATGCTTTAAATTTTAAAAAAAAATAATTAACTTGTATAAATGATTTACAATTTAATTATTTTTAATGCTATTTTTAACCTTTAGTTTTTGGTTAAAGCTTCTATTTAATTCACTACAATTTTTAACTCATGTCGTTTGTTAAAAAACGTAAAAAACGTAATTGGTTCATGCATTCAAATGCCTAATTTTAACATATTTCACCAATTAAGCTTTTTTATAGACATTCATTACAGTTAGATTTTTAAAATGCACGCTCTATTTAAAACTTAATCAAGTTAAAATATAGAAAAAAATGTAGAAATAAATATGGAAAATAATATAACGAAGATAAATAGAAAGTGAAGAAGGAAAAATATTAAAATAAATACTTTTAAAAATATTTCAAAACATTTTCATTTAAAAAAGAATTTATTTTAAAAAATGTATTAAAAAACAGGAAAATAAAATAATGAAAAGATATAATATTGTCTTCAGCTCACACGATTATATTCACAAAAAGAAGTGCTTTCTAATATTGTATTAATATAGCCAAAGCAAAATATATCAATACAATAGTGTGAGGAGCACTCAAAACATTGAACCGAAAATGGAACACATTAAATTAAAAATATAAACATATCATATCATAAGCATATAGCACATCATAAGCATATATCATATAGCACATAAGCATATAAACATATAAATAAAATATATCAAGCAAAAAACAGAAAATAAAATCTAAATAAAATACAGAACAAAATCTATGGAACGAATAGCGAATTCAAATGAACTTACAAATGAACTTAATCTTTCAAGAATGATTTAAAATATTTTCGTAATAAGTTAGCCAGATTATAAAATATTAAAACAGACGCATAAATAGAGGTTAGGAGTGTAAATAGGGGGATCTCTTAAGGCGCGTTCTTACTGCTGTACTGAAGCGCATTTGATTTGTAAGTTACCTTTGACTGGCCCAAAAATGGATGTGAGCAAAGTAATAATATTATTCTGAATAGTTGAAAGTTATAATTAATCAGGTTGATAATTAATTATACAATTTTGATGATTTTAGAAAATTAACATTTATTTACAAAAAAAGAAAGGAACATGATTTGTCCAGTTTGCAGAGATTTCTAGCCATGGATTTGCCCGAATTGGATTTGAAGATGTCAAAAATAGAAATTTAGTTGGTTTCAGGGACCGACAATAAATTACGAAAGAAAACACTTTTTGAACTCTCTATGCCAGAAAATCGAGCAATAAGCTTGTAATTTATACCGATTAATTTGGTTGTTATTTGCAATAAATGAATAAAATTTTATAAACCTAGGTTGAATTTATATTGAGATACGGACATTTTTTTATTAAAAAAAAAACTCATTTTTCTGTGTTACATATTTTTGCAATAACTTTAAAAATATTCAATAAAATTTTTAAAAAAAATTTGACAAACTATAAATAATTAACAAAATTGTTATGAAACTGGAAAAAAATTCGTTAAAAACTGCGCAGGAATTCAGAAACTTAAAATTTATTAAACAAAACAAAATGAACTCTAAAGCGACATTTGATATTCAGCATCTCTTCAATACTATTCCCCTTTCTAAACTAAAAGATGTTCTGTTGAGTTATTACTATGATTATAAAAATATCCTTATCTGCGATTTTAATTATTGAGAAATTCTAATTAATATTTGTCTTTTTAAAAATTATCTTTATGAATCGAAAACATATTTTTGTTATAATTGATGGAATACCACAAAATTTAATTTTCCATATCTCTTAGCTAAGTTATTTTTACAATATTATAAAAAAGTTATACTCCTAATATTAAATTTATATTCAGATTTATTAATATTTTAATTATCTTCAATTTTCAAAATTATACAATTTTGTTAAATATTATTTTACCCCGAGGAATTAATCTTGTTTTGTAATCATGACGATAATTTAGGTTTTAATTTTTTAGATTTAGATATTAAAAGGAAGAAAATATCTGCATTGTTGATTTATACGATAAAAGAAATTATTTTAATTTTAATATAAATAAACTAATTACTTGGAATTCTAATATTTCTAAAAACATCGAGAAACATTTATTTACATGACATTTTTAATCAAATGAATAGAATCAAAGGAAGATGTAGTAATGTTTAGTCATCCAAAAAACAAATAAACAAACTCGCTCAAAATTTGATGAAAACAATGTATACGCAACTAATGTAAAAAAGTTCTCTATATAAAAAAACATTGAGTTAATTGTGTGTTTTTATTATTAATAAATTTATTCAAAGTTTCTTTGTTAAGTATATTTATATATTTATCTTGTGCAAATCCAATGAAGGAAAATCCGTGTCAGAAAATCTTTGCTAACAATTTAAAAAATAATTTTATTTTAGTAACTGTTAATATTTTTTATCTAAAATCATAAAAATTGTATAATTAAAAATCAATCTCATTAATTATAAACTTTGAATTATCCAGTATAATAATATTAACATGCGCACATCCTGTTCAGGTTAATCCAAGGAATCAAACGCACTTCAGTACTTCAGTAAGAACGCGCCATAAAAAGTATTTATCTATTCTCTATTTACCCTTCTATTTTCATATTTTGTCATCTGATAAACTTGTTACGAAAATATTTTAAATTAATTTTGAAAGATAGCAGTACGTGTAAGTTCATTTGAATTCGCTTTATACGTTGCATTTTGTTCTTTTTTGCTTGATATGTTTTAGTTTGTATTTTTCTCTTAATATGTTCTATCTATTATATTGATATATTTTGCTTTGGCTACATTAATGCAATGTCAGAAAGAAATTTTTTTACGGATATAGTCAGGTGAGCTGATGACGGGATTGTATTTTCTCACTATTTTGTTTTCCAACATTTTAATTTTTAATTTTTTTCTAAATAAAATTCCTAAATATTTTTTTAATTATTTTATTTTTCGTAAGCTTTTTTTCTCTTTTCATAAGTCTTCATCGTATTTTTTTCATATTTTCTTCGTTATTCTCTCTTTTCTCTTTGGTCTTTATTATGTTATATCTATTATATATAATTCTCTTACGTGGACATCTGTATTGCACCAATCATTAATGCTATTACGTAAATAAATTAAAGATACAAACATACTGATGCATTAATAAAACGGGAAAAATAAAAGAGAAAAATGCAGTAAAGTATAGCGTGTGAAAGAGGAATAAATAGGGACTGAATAGCCTTGTTGGTAGGGCGTTAGGCCCATGTCCTCGTGGTCGTTAGTTCGATCCCCACCGGCTGAAACTCCCCTTGCACAAAATATTGACTGGTGCAAGCTAAAAAGTCCTCAAAGTTCCCAAAATAAATCAATACCTTAGGGGGTACTGGTTCGGAGATTTATCATGCTCTGGTTCAGATCAAAATTCGATTTACCGATAAATGGAAGGTGCAGAAATGTGTCATCCCTGTAAAACGGGCTGTATGTGTAGAAGAATTCGAACTCATGGTTATAGATGGCACCACTGGAAAACAAGTAGAAGTACTGCCTTTTGCCTTAAAATAGACTTGTTAGTTTTGACAAGTAGCGTAAGACAACAACAACAACAACAACAAGAATCGTCTCACAATCAAGCTAGTCGTAAGAGGCTTCTGTTTCAGACACATTGTCTTAAAGTTAAGCCCCAATGGCCTATGCACAGGGTAATGAAAAACGTACGACACACGTGTTTCGTAATTTCATAGAATATTTGTTGAATATTTGAATGAAATAAAATTGATTTTTTTTCTCTTTTTAAATTTAATCTTACTTTTACAATAACAAAAAGTTTATTTTAGATAAAATAAATTATATTATAGAGACAAAAATCAACGTCTTTAAAATTAAAAAAAAAAACTGAATTTAATAACATTTTCCAATGTTACATATTTAGCGTTTTTTAAATATTTATTTAGCATTGGTCTTAAAAAATATGCTTAAAACATTGTCTCTGGTGGAACATCCCTATTTTATTTATATTGGTTTTTAAATTTTTGATTTGCAATACAATTTTATTTTGAAAATGAAATAATTTGAAAAGAAATCTATCAGAATATAGAATAATTTTAAATGCGTTTTAAAAATTAACAAAAAAAACTTATCTAATAAATAATAAATTGTTAGGAGAGAAATGAAACCGAATTAAAACTAATGCATTTCGAAGGCCTTATAACAAAAGGCGTCAGTTAGAAAATTTACGTCACCACTCAGAATTGGTTTTCTATTAAAAAATAAATATTTCATTTAAAACCGTTAAAAAGGACGACGATCAATTTGAAAATTATTTTTTGGATTGTAAAACAGCAAAAAAACATGACAGTTTACATGAGAGTGGGTGGCACATCGACCTCTTTTCTTTTTTATTTTATTTTAAATAAGTAAAATTGTGGGGGAAAAGTAAACTGCAACGTCTAAAAGCCGTCAATTGGATCATTAACTTTCGGGTCACATTACTTCAACCCTGTGACACATTTTCTGTTATTTTTTATTTACTTTTTTGTATTGATTTTGTATTACCAGATTGTGGAACAAAAATAGAAGCTACGTCAAGTATTCAGTTTTAGATTAACTAAAAAAAAAGAAATTTTTCAGCCGTAAAGTTGGAAACAAGGTTATTGGTTTGATAAACGATGTTTTAATAAAACGATGCTTAAAATAAAACATATCTATTCCATTAGTGTTGTTTGTTATGCTTGTAAAATTTCCGCATATTAATAAAGGAAATGTTGAAATAAATGTCTTGAAAAAAACTTAATATGGTTTATATAATACTGGTTTTCTTAACTATTTTCACTTTTTCCCATTGCAATATTTCACACACTTTTTTCTTGCTTGTTAACTTAGGCATAAAAATAACAAAGCTGTAAATCTTCGCATTAACCTATTTTTTAAAAACAAACACTATTTAGATATAATCTCGATTAATTTAATAAGCATTAAAAGTTAGACAGTAATGGAAAATTAAACATAACATTAAGTTAAAAATAAAATAATTCTTAAAAAATTATATCAAAAGAGTTAGATTTTTTCACTGATTTTGATTATTTAAAGACACGCTATATGAAAATAATTTATAAATCCAGATGATTTATAAAATATTCTTTATTTTGCTTGATTTAAAGTATACTATAAATAATAAGTATCAACATAAATTATTTCAAAAATAATTAATATTGTTCAATAATGCTAATTAAAATTGCGATTTATTATTTTCGAGTTCTTAATTTGACAGTTGCCAATTTTCTACTCAAATAGTAATCTTCAAACCATGTATTTTTATTTTAAACTGTAGAATTACATTATGTAACTGTATTCGATGCGTAGTTATTAACCCTCTTCAAATGTAAATCGAATAAACAGCATTGGTATATCAGTTTAACATTAAACTAGGGTAAAATATCCTAAAGCACATGAGCTTTGTGATAAGTAATAAAATGAAATTGAGGTAATTAATGCTAGATTATTTTTATAAATCTTATAAATTTCTTTTACAACATGTACTATCATAGTGGAGGGTGTACTATAGATAGTCGACCTACCATACTTGAAAATGTCATAACGATGTCTAAAATCGTACTTTTTTCTGAATCCAGCTTTAATGGCTGCAAGCATTAGAGCTGAGTTTTTTAATGTTTTTGGTGAAAAAATATAATGCGTACTTTTCGTTTTCCACCGAAATACCGCCGACTTGAGGATATGTAGGGTAGAAGTAAAAGTATTTTCTCTTTTTTATTTATTGTTGATATGTTCAGCATTTTTACACTGCTCATAAACTATGATGTACTATTAATCAAGATATTTCTTTGAAAACACATTAATAAGATCGTATTGATTAAATCTACTAACATATTTTGACACAAAATAAAAGTATAAAATGGCGATTGGCGGGAGGCAGCTTACCCCACCATTAATTTTAGAGTTAGCCAACAATCGTTTAACAGGTGACGCACCTCCTGACTGCCACTTAGCTTCTTATGCGCTGGATCTTAATACATATGATGCTCTGTTAAATCAGAGAATATTGATCACCCTGCAAGTTCTTTTTCTAATATAGCATAGCGCACCGTGTAATTCATCATGTTAGTTACGCATTCGAAGAGCTGAACTTCTTCTTTCAATAATCTTTTCCTCAATTTCACCATAGCTAACTTAGAAGAATGCCTAGTAAAGAGACACTTCCCTAACAACCAGTTAGTTGGAAAAGGAATCTTTAGGTAGAAACTCCGAAATTTAAAGCAAACGTCTTGACGGTGTCAATCTGGTTACCATTGCGCACTGAACGTCTTTACTTTCCGTCATTGTCTTCAAGATGTTACCAGTTGACCTGAAAACTAAATGAGCTTGAAGCCGCCACATGGTATGGAACCACGATCAATCACAATGACTGTGCTGTTTTCTAACCAATGTTAATCACTCTAATCACTGTTACATTCTGTTTTTTATTCAAAATTTAAGCGAAATCTATTTAAGTCAGGTGAAAACATGTTCAAACCTTACTACGGGTATCTTTAAGAATAATAATTTTCTTCTAAAATTACGCATTGCTTTAATTATACGCTCAATTAAAATGACAGGTTTCAATCAAAATTTTTTTAAATAATTATTAAAAAAAAATTTCCACCTAAATAAAACTGTCGTTACGTCTTCTATTATCATTGATTTAAAGGGAAAGCAAAACCATTTAAGAAAGGTGCGAAGTTTAGATTAGTTTTTCTATAAAAAAAGTGTTACTGCACACTTAAAGTAAATAATTTATAATAATGAAAATGTAATTTTTTACTAAAAACTATGAATATACGAAAGCTTTTTTCTTCATAGTTTACTACTTTCAACAACTATAATTCGTTAGATTTGTTAAAAACCAAACCCCTTTTAATATATTACTTAATTTTTAAAAAAGATATTCTAAATTCCTAAAATATTTGATATCTCTGAAGGGGATCTTCCAAAACATAATTTTAAAATTCCAGTTACTCAATCTTGCATAAAATAATTAACATTCTTCTTTTTTTTTTCTTGTTTTTTTGTTTTTTTTGTTTTGTACTTTTATAAAAGAAACGAAACGCATTAATGAACCTTAATTCAACTAAATTTAAAACAAACTTAAACTTTCTTATTCAGTTGCAAATAAAATGTAATTATAAAAGAAAGCAAATTTTTTGAAGATAAATTTTAATAAAATTGTTTCATGAGATTTGTTTTAAAAAATGCATATGTATCGCAAAAATCCTTCAGTAAACTTTAATGTATTTGTTAAGTAACATATTACTTAAGATATTTAGTTGTTAAAACTCCATGAAAAAAAGAAGAAAAAAGAGAATTACGCTCAAAAAGAAAGTTTCACTGAGTAATTCAGTTCATTATCTTTAGAATTTGCAGAATACAATTGAATCACACAAAAATTAGCTGCGTCAAGGATCTGCGAGCGCGGAGAATGAAAGCACTTATTTTCGAACGTAGACAAAGGATGGCTTACCCAGATTTACAGCAACAGGAACACCAAATTTCAAGAGTAAATCTTTTCTTTATTTTTGTTTGTTTTTTCACCTTTCAACTCTAGTTTCTCTTGCAAGAGCGACTGCAGCACGTACCGTCCCTCCACCTTTCTTTCAGCAGCACGTGGAAGCTTAGAAAGTTGAAAAGAGAAATCTTAGTCATGAACTAAGAAAGTTTTTTTTCTTTCTTCTTTTCTTATCAGGGAAGAAAATTGTTACTTAGATTGCAATTAAACTTAAGGTTGAGTAACTCTTTATTTATTTGTACCTAAACATATTGGTTGAGTGATTATATTTAAGATGTTTTAAGCATCAGAAAAAGAAAAATTAAAATACGAATCTCTCTCACATAAAAACAAAAATTGAAAAAAAAAATTAAGCTTTCACTTAAAAAGAAATCAAAGTGAGATAAATGAAATATTTAAATAATAAAGTTCTATGATGCATTAAAATATTTGTTGCGTTACAAAAATTCTAAGAAAAATTTCTATTAGTTTACTTAAACGCTGAATTATCAACTTTTACAAAATCATTGTTAAAACCTGGCATCAAAGTTTCTGAGGCGTATCTTTTCAGTTATTGAAATAAAGAAACATTCCAGAAATGTTTTAAATGTTCATAAAATTAAAAATAAAAGCGATAAAAGATTTTACTGCATCAGTGATAGAAAATTTATTACAGTCGAGTCTTAGCGCCAATTTCAATTCTAAAATGTGACACTTGAACAATATAATCTCTTCTGCATTGTTTCTTAATAGTATTTTTATATTCAGTCGTTGTAAAGATAAGTTTAATTAACTTAAATTCAATCTTTTAATAAAGACATATAATCACATAGACGTTTTAAAGAATAAAAAAAATATCTATAATTATATATAATTTTTTTTGAAATAACAAATATTTCAGAAATTTTAAACCTCACTTTAAACTAAAAATTAGAGGACATTCGCCAAATGGAGAGGCTCCTACAAAAGACTTCTGGAGAAGTCCAGAGCCCACCCAGAGCTGTCTTGCAGCTGAAGAAGAAAAAATGGCACTGTGCGCAGCAGATGCTCTATATCCCTTTATCTCAGAAAGAGAGAGTAATTTAAAAACAATGTTTTTTTTTATCAAAAATCACTAATTATAAGAATGTTTTCAAAAATTGTATTATATTATTTATGGAATATTGGAACAAATATTGTGACATATATTTAGTAAAATTAACCTAAATAATGAAAGCAATACATATGCGGCTAAATTGTAAAAAGAATTCTACCTTGTTGAGCTCAATAGTAGATGTGGAATGCGAAAAGCTAAGACAAAGATTCGGTAGAGCATAAATATTTCTAACACAAATGAATTAAAATTAAGACATCAAAAAATAGGAAGAGTTTCAGGAAGCAAGTGTGTGTGTGTGTGTTTTTTTTTTTTAAATATTTTAAAAATCTCAAAAACAAATGAAACATAATGATTGTAACAGAAAAAATGACGCAGAAAACATTACATAAACAAGAAATGTTTATCCATCAGTATACAGCATTTTATTTTCTTATAAGATTTATTAAAACGTGCAAATTCTTAGAGAATTAAAAGTAATGGTCGAAAAAACTTCCCATTTGATTTATTACTATATTTAATATCATGGATAATTACTTTTAATCATATTTTTTTTCCTTTCTCATTTTTTTCCTTACTTATTATTTTCAGTAACTGAAACAACAGTGTTTGTTTTTCAGAAAAAAAATTACGACCCATTATTTAAAAATCCATTAATGAGTGTTACTTTAATTAATAATGAACAAATTTTCATTAATAAATTTGTTACAAAATCAAAAAGAACTGTTTTTAATATTGTCACTTATTTTTTTCAGTTGCATGCATTTTTTCAGACACTATTCGGAAATATTTCAGAATAAAAAACAGAAAAAGCCTTTATAATGAATTGTTAAAAAAAAGCATAGAGGCTTCTAGAATAAATTATTCATGTTTTTTTTCTTATAAAAGATTATCTTCATAAAACTCAAATAATTACATTCTCTATCATCTCATTAATAATTTTAAGCGTTTGTCGATTACCTTGCCGAGCCAATGAGCTCGTGTATCCTTTGTCTCATCGAAGCATAAAATAGGTTCTACTCCAACTTTAGACATTTTTCGTTGGTGTATTAGATAAGAATATTTCTTTTTCTTAATTCCGAGTTATTATTTTCTGAATTGCCTCAACGTAGCACGAATGCTTGCAAAAATGTGACTAAAATTATTGACGAAGACTTAAAAAAAATTTTTTATGTGGTTTAATTTTCAGTAGTGCTTCGTTTCATCAGGATTTGATAAATTTGAATTCAAAATTTTATATTTTTACTTCTTAATATTTAAATTTCTTTTTCCCTGTCAAATATTTTTCAGAAAAAAATGGTTTAAAAAAAATTATTTAATTGTTATTTTATCATATTCGGCCAAAACAGGCAAAAAACCATCAAGATGTGGTATTCAAATTTTTAATTGCGAGAAAAATCGTTAATTGACTTTTTTCACCTAAAAAGGTTAAACAACCAGAATTTCATCAGCACCAAACAGGCCCACATCCATTGAAAATCGAAAGCAAGTTCTTCGGAAACTGGAAGCTAAGTTATGCAATTTCCAAAATCGGATGATAAAATGCCTAACACAACAGCAGATATCTAATAATATTACAGTAGTAAACAGTGCTCCAAGAATTTGAATGTCGGGAAAATGTCGGTAGCTGGCAAAAAAATTTTGTAGCCAGTAAAAATATAAGCATCTTCCCCATTTCTAGTTTTTTCTCCTTTCTAAACACGAAATTTTGTCGAAGACATTCGTGCATCAAAATCAAGGAATGGCTATTAACCCTTTATGGTCGTATTAAGTTTATACATGAGTGTCGTGCTGGTTGGAATTAATTTACTTCAGCAGTTAATAACTTACTCAATACAGTTTACTTAAATACAGTTTATAAAATATTATTTTGAATTCTGCGTATCTCCGAAGCTTGTCGACTTAGTATAATATGACATCAGCATGGTTCGTTACTGTGGTGGCTGAGTGGAGACATACGACCGCAAAATGTTAAAAATGAATGAAATACTTGTGAGAATTTGCAAGTACGTCTAATAGGGTGCTTTATATCCGTTTTTTACGCAAATTTAAAGATTTTTTCTGAATCGTCAAATCTTTCAAATCCGCGGATCCAAAGAATTTCGAAATCATGAGCCTTGTAAAGCATTATTATTAATAATAATCTCATAAATTTGAAAAAATAAGTGTGAGATAAGTAACTTTTTCCTTTTTTTTTGATAAATTTATTTTTTAAACATCGCTTTTAAAGTTTTATTTTTTTTAAATATTAGAGACGCAAATTTAAATTATCATATTTCGATTAGCGTGATTTTGGGCTTATTTCATAAGTCCGTGTGACTTTTCAGCAATTATTGTTACAGATTTCTACTTAACTTTTCGTAAATCCCGATATTTTTAATAGCATATTATCACTACTAGTGAATTTCGACTGCCACATTTAAATTGTACTTCTTTAACGCAAGCGTTTGATTTGCGATGATTTGACCATGAATTTGGATTTCTAAATAGTTTTTTAAGTCCCGATATTTATAAATCAGAACTACCACGATGCAATCACGAATTGCGTACATGAGAAATCATCTTCCGATTTTCGACCTCGTTAGTTGGATTTTGCACCGATTTCATCGTAAATACATATGGTTTCTGATCGCAAAACCTCAGTTATTCTTATGAATTTCTGCATGTTTTTTTAATTAATATTTTTTACATTATTACAAAACTCAAGAGTCAAAAGTTTAAAAAATCTACTATAATGCGAAGACATGGAAAAATAAGATTCTCCCCCTGATTATTGTCAGACGAGAACGTGAAAAGATATCGCTCGAGTTCAATTCTGAGACCAATTTTTTTTAATAAAAATATAGAACTACAAAAATGTTGGAATCGTGATTGAAAAACTAAGATCGTGGTCGCCACACGAAATTTATTGGTCACCATAGGTGACCATATTTTACAATTCCTGGTATGCGTCGAACAGCCTATGAAACCAATTAGTTCTTTGCAGCAGGATACAACCTTAGCTAAGAGGGTTAATCTATCAATCTCATGACCAGCTGAAAGGAAGTTCGAATTGTAGTGTTAACATTACAATATTTCCTAAATTCCTTCGACACATGAGGAGTTTGCAGTGCTCTGAATTGGTAACTGGACTATTGGAATAAGAAACTCTCACTCACGTATAGATGGCAGCACTACAGAGCTGCTTAACACAGAAAAGTCTAGTATTTCCCATCACTTACGATAGATGACACCACTAGATAAACTAATCAAGCTACATTCCATGATTCACTGGACAAAACACATCTCAACCACAACCTAACTCTTGTGTTCATTACCTAACGTAATCTAACTCGATGTCCAGTTAAGTTGTAGCTTTACAGTTTTGAAACCATATTAATGGTAAATGATCACAAAACCATATAGTTTTGTAATCACGGTTTTTTAACCATACCAATTGTAAACCATTTTCAACACGTAAAGGTAAAGAAATATTCATAAAAGTAAACATTACTGTTAATTAGATAGAGAAAGAGATGCCGGTTATTTTACTGTAATTTCAGAATGAAAATTCAAACGATGTATATTATTTAGAACTAGTTAAAACTCATAAACAGTTATAATTCACCATAATTTTTTACTATCGCGTAAAAGAAATTATAGCATAAATAATACCATAATTAATAATTAATTGACGAGGACGTTATTGTGACATGGATAACTATAAAAACATGAAAAAAATAAAATGGCATGAACATTGTTTTTTCAAGTAAAAGTTTGATTCACAAGGAAAAGCAAAGATGACTGTTGAGCCATTTATAGGGGTTTGGGAACGAGCTTATATAATTGAGCTGAGGGTGAATTCTCCGAATAGTGTAAAGAAAATAGCAGTGAAAAAAATAATAGTAATTATTATATTTATATTCTGAGAAAGAAAAGTATGGTAAAAACTACCAGAATATGGTGAAATTTACGATTTTTCTGGTTCTATGGGAATACCAAACAGCTCGGTGATTTTTGCCGAAGAACTTCTGTAATGATTTTGGTAGAATTAACAATAAAATATGTTGTTGTTTTTTAATTTACTTGATAAAAATTGGTAAATGTGGTAAGATTTAGTAATTTTATCATGATACCATGGCATAAAAACCATTTATTCGGTTTAATTTATTTTGTATTTTTTAACTGAATGTGTGGTAACGTAATAAGAACTATACATTTGAAAACTAGAATTCCTGGTTAACCGTTACCAAATGAACCGTTATCTCATGAATCATAATACTGTTTATTTTGGATTTATTATCAGAATTATGTTTCTTTTTTAACCTTTCATTACCATACTGTACGGTGTAAATTTATTAGAATGTTAAGTATTTTTAAAACATTTTGATGAAAAAAATTCTAACAAAAATAAAATTATCTCTAAATTTCGCACTGAAAAGAAATAGAAAAAAATTGACAAGATCAGATGGCAAAAAAAGTAATTACGCAATTGTAAATTGGAATTTTATGCTAAACTAGTACAGGGGCACAAGTGTTTAATTAAAACTAACCTCTTGGGTGAAAGTTAAATTTGCATATTCCTCAAATAACTTATTTTCAAACATAAATATTTATCTCTAATTATTAAAGATCAAATTTCTTCATTAATCATACAGAGAAACAAGTTAGAAATATTCAATATTTTAATAAATATTGTAATCCTGATATTATTTCTTCTTTGATTACCATTTCTTTGATAAAAGTACAAATAGATAGCAAACCTAAGAATAAATCGGAAACTATCGTATTCCAAATCTAAGGAAAGCTTTAAATATTTTTTTAGTAAATTCGCTTAAACTATTTGACTAGTTTATCCTTAAATCATGTAATTGAACTCATCATTCTAAAATAAGGCTGAATAAATATTCTAAAATTGTTTAAGTACAGTTATACATCTACTGCTATTTTAAAAAGGATATGAGAATTCCAATTTTTATAAAACAGATTCTGTCAAGTCAATTTTTTGCAATTTTTTTTCAATTTTTAGCTTTTAGTTACTGTTGAAGAAAAAAAAACAATCAGTAAATTTTGTGAATAAGTTAGGGCATTGTATTTTATCTTAATATTTTAAATTAGTAACATTTTCTACGAATTTAAAACCAGTAAATTGTAAGATAGTTAGTTAGTGTTTGAACTCTCAGTTTTAAATACTTTATTTATATAATTTTAAATTATATTAGCTACTATGAATAGAAAAATTGACTATTAAAAACAACAAATGAATCAAAACAAAAAATGAGTTCTTTAAGAAGTCTGAAACAAAAGTCTAGTCTGATATTTAAGAAATAATTTTTCCACACTAATTTTATTAATACGCAAAGGAGCTATATCGATATAAAACATCGAGAAAATTGTTCTATTTTCTTTATCTAAATTTCAAAATAATATATTAGACGTATAACGTAAAAATGGATATTGATGACCAGGGAGAAAAAAGTAAGCTATGCCACATTATTTTGCTGTAACCAAGTAATACAGTCACCTGGGTTCAGTACGATTTGTAACATAGGAGTGTAATACATGGAAAAATGCCGTGCAAAATTGTATCTCTCATTTTAAAGCTGGCACTGAGGGAAAAAAAGCATGCTCAAAGCAACCAGAATATAGAAACACCAAATATGCTATTTAATTTAATAAAGACTTGGTTAAATTAACAAAAAATATGGTTTATAATAAGTGATAAAATTTAGCAAATGTGATTTCGTTAATTTTATCATGATGTATTAAAGCATGCCATAGAAACCATTTATTTCGTTAAAATTACTTTTCAGATTAGAATTTTTTAAATTTGTGGTAATAAAAGAACAATAATTTTAAAAGCAGCCCGAATTTCCGGTAAACCGTCATCATACGAACTTAAGATTACTAAATAAATAGTTTAAATATCGAAGATGTCGGATTTATTAACAAGAATTATGGGTTTATTTAGAAGAAACGTCATTACCTTACAGTACGATAATTTTACCAGAATTATTTTCGTCTTGTGGTAGTTCAAAATCTCACTTTAAAGTGGCTTCCTATTTGCATCGTTTATCATGCAAATTTCAATGAAAATCTAAGAGATTTTTTTTTTTGCAAATCTTTTAATTCATTTCAAAAAGTAGGTATTAAAAAACATTTATTTTTAAGAATAATATCTTATTTAATAATTACTTACATATTAAAATATTAAAAATAATAATCGTTTTGAAACAAAAATTTAAAAAAATTTTTTATTCTGTATATTCGTGCTTGATGGATTAAAATTTATATCGCGGTCTTTTTAATAAATATATATTTGTGAAAACATGTATAGAATATCCATAATTCATACTTTCAAGGGATAGATAGAAAGGCATGCTATTTTTATGATAATATAATGTAAATTACAATTTCCAAACTACTGTTACGCATTTCTGTGGTTTCGAGTTTTTCGATTTTCAAAAGAATAAAGGAGAATCTTTTTTACTCAAGGCCATCGCACGTAGGATAAAAAATGGTGTATTATGTAAGGTTAAAGTTCCCGCGTAATATAATTTCGAGAGGTAGTTCATTTTTTCGTTCAACGCTGAATTCAAGGCTTGTTCCAACTAAAGTTAACGAATGTTTTCTTTTGAAATCTTCAAGGGCTTGATTTTTAAAAAAAAAATCTAAAACCTTTGACGCGGAAAGTAACTAATTTAATTTCGTAGCATAAAAAAAGACCTCACTACCCGAAAACATTTGAACATAATTATTGAAACTTTACTTAATAAAGATGCAATACTTGTAACTTAAGGGTCTGATTTAAGATACATAAATTAATTAGTGCATAAGATAGTTTACACTACACAATCATTTGTTTTTCAAGGAACATAACATATGAAAGAAACAGCTTTTGCGAGAGATGGGAACGAAATCAAAATGTTTTGTTTGTTGCTGTTTTGATATGAAATGTTTTTCTGTAGTGGAAAAGGAAAAAATCTGTATCTTATCGTTACATATTTTATTTGTTTACCGAAAAAATGTGTCTTTGGTCAGTAAGAAATTAATATGCATTTGAGAAATTAATATAATTAACTTACGGAAGTTTCAAAGAACGGACATTTTCTATTGAAAGTTTTTTGAAAGACTTTTTTGATCGTGTAGGTGGGAAAGTTTTTATATCTTTTAAACTGTGTAATTTTAAATGACAAAATCTAAAATTTGAGCGAAATCGATTCAACATTTTTTATGAAAGTTTTCAAAATCAAAATTTATTTTAATTTTTGGAATCTTTATTAGATTTATCAATACAAATTACTTATTTTAAGAAGACGTTTTTAATACAATATAGGAGGTGACTTTTTTCCATATAAACAAAAATTAGTATTGCTTATATTTTGTTTCAAAAAAATATTTCTCTTTTAATATTAGCTTCTTTAGGGTTCTATGCATAATTTTCTGTGCCTCTATCCCTTTCAAATTTATACAAACATTTTAGGACAATGAACCTGTTTATGATAATTTTTTTTTTCATTTTTCAATTGTTGCACGTTTCATTGTTACTTATAAAATTAACTTTTGAAAATTAATAAATGTAGATAAAGAACAAATATCAAACATTATATGCATAAACTATTTCGAAATGCTAAGTTATTAGATTTAAGTACCTAACTCTTACCTATCTATATCACATTTGCTTTTAGGAAAAACTAAAATACGTAAGCAGAGAAATGATAAAACAGGAGAAATTTTTTAATAATTACAATTTTGTAGTTGATAATTGCTTTTTAGAGAAATATTTTAAGGTGATTAAGAAAAGGAAATAAAAGTAGATGCAAAAAAGGATGTTTAACAATATGAATGGTGAGTGATATGAAGGGTGATAACTGATTAGCTGAATTTAATTTCGAAAGATTACTTAAAAAAGTATTTTTCTCATGAAATATCATTTGTTATCATCTAATAATAATAAGACAAAATATAAAAAAATATATTAATACCATGAAGTGAAACAAAATCATTCCAAAATCATTCATATCAAAAATATCCTTTTTCCGAAAAATGGATATTTTTGATAGTAAGCTTTCAAAACTTAAAATGTACATTTTGAAAATCCCTATTCAAATTACGGTAAAAAGTACCAGAACTTTTTACCGTAAAACCCAGTTTTTACGGGATCATGTTTTGGAACGAAAAATTTGATATTACCCTAACTACAAAACCTGATATCTGATATACTCTATTATGATCTATTTCTTATTTCATTCTGAAATAATCTCCAATGCAGCAAAATAGAATTTAAACTAATTTTAGACTTTAGTTTAAATTCTATTTTGCTGCATTGGTGATTATTTCAGAATGAAATAAGAAATAGATAACAAATAATAAGAAACTGACAAAATATACTATTTCTTTAAGATATTAAGATTCAAAGGCAAAAATCATATTATTAATTTTTAAAGGAGAATGTGCGTCGTTTTTTTAAAAAACTTCTCCGATTTTTGATTATATAATAACAATCTTCAAGAAATTTAATGTTCCATAATGCAGGAGTTTCTTTCTCAAAATTTATGGGAAATATTTACTTAGAAATCGTTTATTGTAAACATTTAGCTTTGGAGCTTCTTCAAATTTAGTATTTAACAAATAATATCATTTAGCTTCTTCAAAATGAAATTCTCAAATGACCTTAATGACTTTGATGACTCTTCCTAATTAATGAGTTTCAGAACAAAATGGATTCAACGTGCCTTGTTTTTTTATTATTGTTATTTACATCAATTATTGTTATTTACATCAATAGGGAAAAGTTATGAAATCAAATGACGCAGGAATATTCTGCTAAAAATTGACGCAAATTGAGTGAACAAACTCATATTTATAAAATTATAACAGTATCTATCTTTAACAAACACTCCAGCCATTTATAATATAATGTAATAAACAACCATTTATAATCCAACCATTTATAATATATTATAAACAATTCAATTATTTATAATATACTATGCATTTCCTCGTACACAAATTGCATGGAGTTGAGTTTTAAATTTTCCATCAGGAAGATTTCGAGTGAAGAAAAAGACCTCTCTCTCTAAGAAAAGTTCTAAAAGAGAGGCTAAAAAGAAAGTTCTCTTCTCTTCACGGTTTTTCAGGTAGGTTTTGCAAGCATGACTACAGAGTTCAGTACTTCACAATTCGAGATTATGAAGTAATGACTTTAAAGCTGATGAGAGAAAACTTTTTTTTAAAAAAAATACTGCGCTGTTAGAATTTTTACTCTAAAATTACATTAATATAACCTGCGGCAGTTTGCATATCCATTACCTGGAAGTTTACGGTTAGGAAACCTTTTTTTACCTTTATGGTTTTCTAACCATTTATAACTAGCATGGATTCAAAACTGTAAAGAGAAATTTAGTTTTAAATTGAAGTTAAGATTTTTGTTAGTCAGTAGACATATGTGTTTGATTTGGGTTCTTCCTAATAGACAGTGTTAGACTTTTTTTTCTTTTTTGGTGGGGACATTTATCGTGAGAAATGAGAAATACTAGAATTTTTGTGTTAGCCCATTTCGCATGCTGCCATCTATGCTTGAAAGAAAATATTGTAATTCGTAATTCAGAATTAGGAATTCATAACACTAGAAATTCTTAGTGTGATGAAGAAATGGAAGAAATATTATTGTGTCAATGATTGGATTCCAACTCCTCGTTCAACCGGTCATGTGATAGACAGATTAGCATTTTCGGCTATAATATGTACCATGCTGCAAGGAACTAAATAGCATCATAAGAGGAGCCTAGTTAGAGCGAGTAAGATTCTGGTTGCTTAACTTTATTAAGTGAAAACAGTCAATAAAAGAATTTTCTATAGGCAAGCAGTTTGAATGCCATCTTTTATACAGTTATTTCTCTGTTTTGGTTGAATATAGTGAAAAAACTATAAAACAAATCTTTATTTATCAATTTTTCCAAGAAATTTCTAAAAGTGCTGCGTGTCACCCAAGGAGAAACTAGTTAAGGAATATGAAGCACTAGCATATAATAAATGCATATAAAAATAAAAGATAATGCGACATCGTATATGCAATTTATAAAGAACAATCACGAATAAATCTAATTCTGTGTAGAAATAGTAGTAAGAAATAGTGCTGAATGAGTATATAAAAAGCTCACGAACTCCGTTAACGATAGTAGTATTAAAGTTTTTGTTAGAAACAGACGTTAGTTGTTACAGTGATAAAAGGTGCATCAAA
The DNA here is from genome assembly GCF_043381705.1 of Parasteatoda tepidariorum. Lineage (NCBI taxonomy): Eukaryota > Metazoa > Arthropoda > Arachnida > Araneae > Theridiidae > Parasteatoda > Parasteatoda tepidariorum. Next base: position 79,267,921 of record NC_092211.1, on the reverse strand, counting down.
GAAAGCTCATTATAAAATCAGTTAAATTTTTCGGTATTTACATTGGCTTGAACTAGGGCTAATAAGGACATAGATTATGATTTAACTTTAATTATTCCCTTTAATAAAAAAAAATACATTAAAAATCTCATTTTCGGACAAATAGTGTTTATATTTGACAATGTAAGGAGTGTTGTATTTATCCGTTTTGATACAATTCAGTGGCCAAGTTAGAGGGACACAAAAAAATTAACATGTGTGGTTGTTTAATTGCTGTTCTAACTCCTGTTTTAACTCTACATTCTTATTATTCGCATAGAATTTATTTCAGAACAGCAGTTTAGAAAAATCATTTAATTATTCTGGAAACATTATTCCGATTGAACATTATAAACTTGCTAAGTTTCATATTTCTATTTTTCATGCATTTTTGTTACGTTAACTATTTAACATCTATAAACAAGCTTCAATAAACAAAAAGTTCAGACGCTGGTATTTACTTTAAATTGTTTATTATATTAAGCACAATATGTATTTTGTTAGGAATATTATATTTTTTCCTGCAGAATTCAATGAAAATTTTCTAGCAAATGTGTTGTAAGATACAGATAGTAACCAACATGAAACAATTTTATGCAAAATTGCTAACTAAGATATTCTTAATTTTGTAAAAAACACTTAATTTAATTATTCTAACTATCTCTTAACACTTTCGGTGAACAGCCTATCCACGTTCTTCGTAAGCAATCGTAATCGACTGTAATTAATTGGAGTAGATAAAGTCAAACCTTTATATATGCTCTTAATTTTAACCAAAACTCAAAAGATTAAAAAACTCTTAAATGATGTAAAGGCAAACTTTCCTTGACGATGCTTTGAGAGTGAAAACAAATCGTTATTTGCGATACACGAAGAGGAAAACCACGAAACCTTTTAATGGATAATAATACATTACTTTATTAAAAATTTAATAGTTTTTATTAAAGCGATTACTTCGTTAGAATGTGAAAAATTCTGATGGTAATAAAATTGGAAAAAAAGAGTGAAGATAATTTCTATCTTCTTGGAAAACATAATAAGATATTTAAAGGTAGCATAATTTGAAATGAATAAAGCGTTGAAATTCAAAGTACAAGTTAAATTCAAAAGCTCAATAAAAAAACTGAACGATTTTTTTTTCTAATGTAAGAATGGATATTGATTATGTTTTAAGTTATTTACGAAAGTTAACAGCTTTATAAGTACATATGTAGAACAGAAAAAACAAGAACTTTGTCATCGAATTTCAAGTATTCGACTAATTATATATAGAAATTTGATTGTTTACATTCATTTACTCCAGTTGTAAAATGATATGGAATATTATTTTATTTTGAGTTAAAGATTAAAATGGTTTGTGCATAATAAGTAAGTAAATTTAAGATTAAATGCACAAACAACAACATCTAAATTGATAAAATTTAATATTATAATCAAATATAGCATACACTTCTAAATAAATAAAACATATTATTAAAAGGTGGACATAATTTACTTTAAATAAAGAAAAAAATATCATTTTAGAACAAAGTATAAGTAACTATAATACAGTTAATCTTAACAAGAGAACAAACAAAGTAAGAATTTACTTACCTCAAGCAATTTAGTAATTAAAAGTTTTAAGAAATCGAGTTCATTAATTGATGTTCAAAGGTAAAACAAACGGTACATCTTGAAGAAAGTAAAATTGTCTTTGAAGGTATTAAACAGCATATCTTGATGTAGAAATGTTTCATAAAAGTACTCAAACGATTTTTAGTCTATTTAAAATCACATTAATTATTTGGTTTCTGATCATTTTTATTTCAGACGATATTTAGTTTTATTTTGAGAATCAGACGAAAAAATTTAATTCACCATTTTTTATTAAAAAAAAGAACTTCTTCAAAATGTTTTGAATATGTCAGATTTTTTTTATGATTCAATAAATTAATATATTTATTTGGTGTTTATGACTTTAGTAATATGTTCTTAAATATTCATTTTAATCTCTTTCTTTGATCTCCATGACTAGACGTAATATTTATAAGATCAATGATAGATATAGAACTTTTCAATTAAATATAAAGGAAAATCTTGCATCATGTTCAGAACATAAACACAAAAGATGCCGGCACAAGTCCAGTGGCAGTGTTGATGCCAGGGCAAGCATCAGCAGCAGTTCTGCCGGTGCTACCGGCGGAGCCATTAAAAGCGAGTCCGAAACCTTGTCACAGCGCATTGTGTTAGCGAGTGACGTCACGCTTAGATGGAAGAGTTCACTACCTGCGCAGGGGAGACAGTTAAATGACACCCGGATGGTTGTTGGCTGTGAAGAGAGAAAATATTAAAAGATGCTGGAAGTGTTGGATCGATTTTGATGAGGGGCAAGGTAAAAAGGAAAATATGTATTAGTTGAAGGAGTGGTCATCTCATCACTTTTTTTCAGAATATGCAATTTGTTACTGAGCCCGTGTTTTTTTTTCATTACTTTAGGTATATTTTAGTTGCGAAAAAAATTGTGAAATGTTTAAATATCTTTATGCGAGCTTAACTATTTTAAAACTAAATAGATTAAAAAATTCTTTGTACAGTCATTTTTTAAAAAGAAATTAAATTACAATAAAAAGAATGTATTATAAAAAGGATACGATATCTATATTTAAAAAGAATTTTTTACTTGGAAAAAATCGCGTATTTATACTTTGAAAGTACGATTAATTCGGAAAATAGTTCACATTCAACAATGAAAAATTATACCAGAACAAGTGATTTTTTTGAGACTCATAGCCAAGTTTATTATCAAAAAATCATTTCTCTAATAAACTTAGAGAAATGATTAATGTCACTTATAATTTAATTTTTTAATGTGTTAAATTTTAATAAAATTTTAATATTATTCTATCATTGATTATTTTATTTATGCAATTACTTTGAATAATTTTTTAAAATTCTTCGAATGCCTTAAAATGCTTTTCCTTCAAACCATAATTCTGAAAAAAAAAATGAAAAGCCCTACAATAATAAAATAAAAAAATTTATAAATTCGTAGAAGTTTTGAGATTTTAGTATTTTTGAAAATTACATTTAGTATGTAGTTTTTAATTAAAAGTGTTGCAGTAAGATTGGTGTGAATAATAAAATATATTTATTATTTTATAAGATATTTTTTATTTTTTTGAATACGATTGTTAAGCAATAAAATGCATGAAATATAAACTTTATAAGATATAAAGAGTTCTAATATAGTTTTTAATAATAATTTTAAATCAAAAAGTTGACGTTATCGTTTTTACAATACAGCTCTTATAGCACAAACTTTGAAAACTTTAAGTCAATTGCTTTTCCTCCCAAACACTCAAATATTTCGCAAATTCTATATTCACAGATTTAAAAAAATATAATAAAATACAACAGTTTTTAAGTTAACTATATTATATTTTTTATATTTTTCAAATTTTGTTGCATTGTTTAAAATAAAATATATATTGACACCTCTTATTTTTTTTAATCTATATTTTAAAAAAAATCATTGTTGCATTTTGGCTGAAAAAGTAGTTGTGAGTCATTATCTTGTTAGTCATCTGGTATAACAAATATATCAGTTTTTCAAAAATCACATTTCTTAGCAAATTTCTCTTAGAAAATGTAAAGTAAATGCTTAATTTATCTAAGAAAAAAAAGAGTGGAACAGCATTATATATATATTCCAAGGAAAATTACTCTAAAGAAATAAAAAAAATTATTTCTCTTATTATTTCTTTTAACAATAAAGTTTTAAAAGTTTCTATACAAACCCAAGGCAAAGTTATATTTTAACATTAAAGATTTAAGGTTTGCACGAAGTCCAAGGCAATGTAAATTAAAAATAATATCTTAAAAAGTTTATTGACATATTTTATTAACATTTGAATAATAAAAAAATGAGGTCTCGGACACCTGTTTTCTAATTAGACTTTTGTAAACAGTAGAAGAAAGCACAATTGCATACTTTAGTGTTTTATTTTAAACCTTTGCCCTATTGTAAATCATGAACCTTTATTGGCAATTTATAATCAATGACCTTTTCTAATTCCAGCATGATCATAAACATAAGTCGTAAAATATAATTATGCTTGAAATGTAACTGTCGTAACGGCCTTGAATTCTATTAGAAGGCCTGCAACAAAGCTAAACATATATTTAGTGGTCGAAAATGCATTATTAGTAACGAAACTATTGTACTGTGTCACTAAGTCTTTTCGTAGTTTATAGTGTAATGCGTTTGTAAATTATACAGTACACTGTAAAAAATTCCGGATCAAATTACGACAAAAAGTACTGGCACCTCAAGTTCCCAGCTTTTTCGGTACTTTTCCGGTGTCATTTTTAACGTAAAATATAACGGAATAAAAAATCTGATCAACTGTAATTTTAAGATATTTTTTACTGTGAAACCACTGAAAACTGCAATGAAATAAATTTTACTGTTAAAATTACTGTACAAAACTTAACGGTAAAAAGAGGTTTCACTGATGCTGCACTCAAGGTGCCAGTACTTTTTACCGTAATTTGATCCGAAATTTTTACAGTGTAGTATAATGTGTTATAATCTAGAAAAAGTAGTGTATAGTGAGTTGTGCGATATAAAGAAATACTAGTTTAGAATACTAGTAAAGAATAAATACTAGTATACTATTTATTTAATTAGAGTGACTCAATGATTTTACAGTAATCATTACTGTAAAAATTACGGTATATCAGATCTTTGGTTCCGTAACATGTTCCGATAAAAATGAATTTTACGGTAAAAAGTACTGGCGACTTAAGTGCCGATACTTTTTACCATAATTTGATCCGGAAATTTTTACAGTGCATCGCACAAGGTTTATCAATAAAAGATTTTAAAAAATAGTTTCTTTAATAATTTTTTTTTTTTTAGATGGTAGATTTTTTTAATTCAACGAAAGTTTTAAATACTGTAATTGCATTTTTGATTTTAATTTTTATTTGTTTGCGTATTAATTAATTTAAAAGATTTGTGAGTCTCAACAAAATAAATAATATCTGAGAAGACATGAATGGGAATTTTTTATGTTTTAATGAAAGCTCTCTTAGCTAGCTTAAATAAGATTGATGAAAACTTATGACAGTCATAAACCCATTTTTTGAAACCAAAAATTACATTTCTACATATAATATCATTGAGAGAGAAAATTCTTTGATTTTATTTGAATTTGTTTTAAATTTATGCTGTTATTTTGAATATGTTGTATAAATATTCTCAATAGAATAATTTTTTTCAATGAAACATTATGCATGTGACTGAAGTACATATTTCATAAAAATTTCATATTCAACTAAACTAAACTCAGTGGCTTGACAGTCCATAGAGGGTCAAGGCCTACTGTGCCCATCTCAGTTTTCTTGACCTTGGACTCCGGGGTGCAGGAGCAGATGTTCCAGTCAGGTGGTAGGCCGAACGCGGAACTCCCAGTGTTATGTCCCAAGCATACTTGGTACTCATTCATCAACCCACTGAAGGGATTAAAGGCTGAGTCAACCTTGCCCGGCCTGAAGATCGAACCCAGAACCTATGGCACGGGAGCGTAAAGCGATACCACTCAGCCACCGGGCGTCTTCAACAGTTCATATTCAACAGTCTGCTCATCTATGATTTTTGGAAATTTCTGCAACCTCTATGATAGTTTATCTTTTCTCATAATTTATATAGATTAATCCCTATAACAATACAAATAGTGATAAACCTATTTTAAGAAACCGAAAATTATCTTTTTATTTACGTATAGCTATCATCCAGCAGATGAATCAAATCATATTATTTCATGTAATTCTTTTTATTTTTTTACCATTGTATCATAATATATTGTATGCTTTGAGCAATATTTAATTCTAAAGCATTTAGCCTGACTGATGAACAATGCAATTGTAGAAAATAGTTAATGACAGAAAAAGTTAAAATCTCTATAATAGTCTCTCTTTTCCTATAATAACTTTTATAAACTAATTTCTAAAAAACTGTCATTACTTATTTACCAGTTTTTAAATTTCATTAATTCGTATTGGCAAACCGACGTTTAAGAGCATGAGTAATCCAAAAATTGGCGAGTTGTCGATAAATTAAGCTAACCCTGTGTTTTTAACATTTAATTTTGAATAATCTGGCTACAAATAAATCACCAAAAAGACCGTTATAATTAAATATAACCCCGTAACTGAAACAATTTTGTGAAAAAAGAACCTAAAGCAACTTTAAGAAAATAAGGTTAAAAAATAGATTTTGGTATTCGTTTTCTCACGACACGGAATTAATAAGTGATTGACTTGTATTAAATAAAAAGTTAGCCGTTGCATTGATTGAGAAGAATCCGGTTTCTTTGAAATGGAATTAAAATTAAATAATTGATCTAATATAATAAGAGGATTAAAAAAATTAAATGAATGAAATTAAAGAAATTTAAAAGTTAGTAAAAATGTAATGATTATAATAGCATCACACTAATAAACCTATTTTACGATTTATTATATTCTTGTATACACGCATTGCAATCTTCCAGCTGAAAAATCTACTAATATTATTGTGTTTTCTTTCTTTTTTTAAGTTCTAACTATTGTGTTGCAAAATATTGTAAAAATATTCTATTTTGAACGATATATGTATCTGAAACACATTGCCTTACTAGCATACACCAAATAAAATTTCTTATAACTTCCTGTCTTCAAATATTTATTTATTTGCTATCTTTAGAAATGATAGCCTATTGTTTATGCCTGAAAAAGTTGACTAAAATAAAGTAGTTTTTAAAACATTAAAAGCATTAATATACATAATTTATGAAATCCAAAATTACGTTTTTACATACAATTCCAATCATAAAGCATGAAAGTTTATTTATTTCATTTTATGTTTTCAAGCGTTGTTGTATAGTAATAGTTTTATAAATATTCTCCATTGAACTATATTTGTTTATGAAACATTTTGCCTGGCTGAAGAATAAAGAGTCCTTTGAAGCCTCTGTTTCAATAATTTTTATTTAATGGAATTCTGGATTGTTTCTTTTTACTTAAATTATTTTTACATTTAATTATTTCTTATTTCATTTACTTAATTATCATTAGTGAACTCCTTTAAGGGAATTTAACCACATTATTTAATCGCACACATCCTACATCATTGCACATAATAAACTTACTTTTTCCTTTGACATTTTTTTAATTATGATATATTTAATTATAATAATATAAAGTTTTCTAATATATTATCCAAGGAAACTGAAAGAAAATTCAACATGTTTTTTACTAATCAAGAATTTAATGCTCACAAATAGCGTTAGACAAAACTTTAAAAAATAACTTAAACTTTAGAAATAAAAATCCATCCAATAACGAATTTATTTGCTTTTAATTGAATCAACTTATTACGTTAGTTGAAATACAGTAACAAAAAATTAAATCTAAATATTAAAAATGAAACTAAATGGCATTACGTTTATTTTTATCTATACTCCTTATCTAAACTTAGAAACATTGAAAAAAACTTAAAATTTTCTATCACATGTCTTTTTGTAATATACAATTAAATAAAAGCAGAAAAATTCTATAACAACCAAAACTAACAATCCTATCATTTTCGTTTTGTCTTGATTCTTAAAATCTTGCAGATGGAAACCAATATAATTTACTTCTTAAGCTAATAAAGTTTGAAATTTACTTAGTTATATAACTCTTTTTTTTATTTTTGTTCATATACGTAATTTTAGAGTATTCATATTTTATATCTGACACGTTTTTTATGTATTTAAATGGTGTTAAGATTTTTTCCCGAAAGATGAAACAAACTCGATTAAAGTTATTTTTAAAAATTTATTGTTCTCAAATCATTGTTTTATAAATTCACATTTCAAAAAGCATATTTTTGTATTCATATTGATTAATAATTGCCATTTACATGCTCGAATTTTTTAAAAAATTTTTAATGTTGTTCTCCGTATTATATTGAATAATTTTTGATAAATATTAATGATAATTAATATTTTTAATATAATAACTATACAAGACATATTTTAAATAAACATCCTTTTTTTATTTGCTAAATTCATTTTCAAAATCTAAATTTAAAATAACAAAAAAGTATTTTTTTCATCTTAAATAACTATCAACATTAATATCCATTTTACGAAAATGCAGAATATCATAATAAAATATGAATTTATCACCTTCTACTACCTTTTAAATCTTAAATATATTCTCTAAATTTCAAAAAAAAAACCTATCAAATATTTTCTTTATTTTTAATGACAGCAGATAGAATGATGTACTTCAGAAAATAAAAATATAATAAATCATTCTATCTGTAAATTACCTCACTAGATAGACTAAGACTCTTCTGAAATGATACATTATTGGTAGTACAAAATAACTGTTTTCTAATAAAATAACATGATAAGATCGTTCCTCGAAATGTATCAGCAAATATTCAGTAAGGCTTCATTCCCCTCTACATCTTTCGGAAGAATATTATGCAAATAAATAATTCTCACATCGTCAAGTTGATTGATCTAAGATGCTGAATATTTCGTATTTTATGAAGCGTGATGTTTTGTTTTAATATGAATAATATGCTAAATATATTTTATATCTGAATATATTATTAACAATCAATGAATACAATAATATTAATACTTTGACGCATAATTTTTATTAATCATATTTTTCATATTTTTCTTCGTTATTTTGTGTTTGTGAAAAATTCATTAATTAATTTTTCATAATGATTAATTAATTAATTAATTTAGTCCAGAAAAAGTGAAAAATATTTTATTATAATTCCTACATCATCAAGTTGATTGATCTAAGATGCTGAATATTTCGTATTTTATGAAGCATGATGTTTTGTTTTAATATGAATAATATGCTAAATATATTTTATATCTGAATATATTATTAACAATCAATGAATACAATAATATTAATACTTTGAAGCAGAATTTTTATTAGCATATTTTTCAGATTTTTCTTTGTTATTTTGCATTTGTGAAACATTTATTAATTAATTTTTCATAATGATTAATTAATTAATTAATTTAGTCCAAAAAAAGTGCAAAATATTTTATTATAATTCCTACATCATCAAGTTGATTGATCTAAGATGCTGAATATTTCGTATTTTATGAAGCATGATGTTTTGTTTTAATATGAATAATATGTTAAATATATTTTATATCTGAATATATTATTAACAATCAATGAATACAATAATATTAATACTATGAAGCAGAATTTTTATTAGCGTATTTTTCATATTTTTCATTGTTATTTTGCATTTGTGAAAGATTTATTAATTAATTTTTCATAATGATTAATTAATTAATTAATTTAGTCCAGAAAAAGTGAAAAATATTTTATTATAATTTCTACATCATCAAGTTGATTGATCTAAGATGCTGAATATTTCGTATTTTATGAAGCATGATGTTTTGTTTTAATATGAATAATATGCTAAATATATTTTATATCTGAATATATTATTAACAATCAATGAATACAATAATATTAATACTATGAAGCAGAATTTTTATTAGCATATTTTTCATATTTTTCATTGTTATTTTGCATTTGTGAAAAATTTATTAATTAATTTTTCATAATGATTAATTAATTAATTAATTTAGTCCAGAAAAAGTGAAAAATATTTTATTATAATTCCTACATCATCAAGTTGATTGATCTAAGATGCTGAATATTTCGTATTTTATGAAGCATGATGTTTTGTTTTCATATGAATGATATGTTAATTATATTTTATGACTGAATATATTATTAACAATCAATGAATACAATAATATTAATACTTTGACGCAGAATTTTTATTAAGCATATTTTTCTTCATTATTTTGTATTTGTGAAAAATTAATTAATTACCTAATTTTTCATGATCATTAATTAATTAATTAATTTAGCCCAAACAAAGGGAAAAATATTATATTTAGCATTTTAAATGATTATGAAATACAGCCTCCGGTGTTTTTTTCTGCGTAAAAGTTAAAATATTTCAATCTTACTTCCAAGCAATAATTTTTCAAATTTGCCCCTATTTGTAGTTATTTAAGTCTAAGGGAAACAGGTGTTTGTCACTGAAATTTCGTAAATTTACGAAATCAATTTTTGATACATGTTTGAATTTGAATAAAAAAGTTTTCTTTTTTTTTAGGGGGGGGGATTTTATATTTTAGTCCAAATATAATTCCGATAATTTAACAGATTTTCTAGCAACTATTGATTTATTTTTAAAAATTAAAAAACACCAAAATAATTGAAATACTTGTCTAACACTCTAAATACTATACTTAGAGTGCCACAAAAAGTATATATAAAAGGGACACCAGTGTTGCATCTGCGTCAAAGGGTTTATTAGATTTTGCTCCTATAAAAACTTCTCATAGCTATTTATTTATAAAAAGTACATATTTTTCTAAGCGCGAACTATTCATATTTTTTTTTTTTTTGATTTTAATTTTTTTCGCTTTTTTCACAACAATAATTCATTAATTTTAGGGGAAACTTTTGATTCCTTGTAAAATTCTTCGAAATATTATATGTTTTAAATAATATCTCTTTTTCTCAACCAATCTCTTTTACTCAACAACTCTCTAAACTCAACAAATCTCTTTTTTAATTGTTATGAAATATTTTTATTGATCTTTTTTTAAAATCGATATTTTTTCAAAGATGATTCCACATCTTTAAATGCTTTTAGCATCGTAACGTATGAAATGTTTTTCGAGCTATTTCGAAAACCTAAAAACGCATTTCCATTTTCTTCGTAAAATCTTTTAATTTTATAAATTTATTTTTTTGTTATCAATGTGAAACATTCGAATGTGTTTTTATACATGGATTCCTAGTTAATTTGCATACCAAATTTTAAAACAAATATCTAATTCTAGAGAAGCACTTTTTTGTTGTTGAGTAGTTGTTGTTAATTATGCCACTTGCTAATACAAACCCCGCTATAGTGAACCTTCAAGGGACCGAAATTTCGGTTCACTATAACCGGGAGTTCACTATATCCGTTACGCTGGCAATTTCACTAATGGTTCCCAAACTCCTCCCTTTTATTACATTGTATTCATATAAATGACTGAAAAATATTATGTAGTAGCAAAAAATGTGTTATTTTTCATCACTCTTCGTCTTGCGTACAAATAAAAATTAGTAATCTTTAGCTGATGAGCAATGCTCAACATCAGATATGGAAACACTTCCCGACTCTCAGATAATTTTTCCTGAATTTCTGTTATTCCGCTTTTTAAACCTGTCTAACCTGCCATTCGAGCACATAAAAGTAGTTTCTATAGATGGTTTTAAAATCGGTATATGTATTTATTTTGAAGTAGAAATTTCAAAATTATTACGAAGAAAATGGGGGTGGGGGAAATCAGTCGAAGACAGAAAAAAGTTCATTATATCCAACTTCCTCACTTTTTTGGTTCACTATATCCACTAAAAATAACATTATACGTGTATAGCAAGGCACGGGACAGAGCATTTCGTTCACTATATCCGGGAGTTCACTACAAGCCGTGTTCACTATAGCGGGGTTTTACCAGCAAACCTGCTTGAAATCAAAAGAATTTCTAAAGTAGAGCGTGCGTGCCTCAGTGGCGCCATATATGACTAAGATTACGACTTTGGTCACACATACGTCACAGCCCGTTTTACAGAGAGGACCCAATCATACTATCCTTTCATTTACCCATTCATCGTAATTATGACCTGAACCAGAGAACGATCAATCTCCAAATAGTCACTAGCAGCGTAGCCGCTTTTGTTTGAATTCTACTTACAAGAAAACAAGGAAATTTCTCATTCATCTAAAATATAACAAATTATGTAGTTATAATGATTGATTCCAAATTTATCAATTAAAAATGGCGTTAGTTAATACTTCAGATACATAAGCATTTATTTTGTTTTCTATGTTACCCTTTGCTTCTGGTTATCCACTAATTCATTCTTCCACTGATTGCGTAATCATTAACTTCCCTGTGACATTTTCTTTTACTTGCACACTTAGTCACTCACTTATTCATTTGTTTACTTATTTGGTCAGTAGCTGCGTTTGTTTAAATTCGAATTGCAAGAAAATAATGAAATTTCCTTTTTATCTAAAAAATAAATAATAATGTAGCAATATTTATTTATTTCAAATTCTCGAATTTATTGCATAAAAACGGTATTAATTATTATTTTCGAAACATAAACATTCATCTTATTTTTTATGTTATGCTTTGTTTCTAGTTATTCAGTTATGGTTTAACGCACATTTTGAATTTTATGAAAAAAAAAACTCAACGCACGAAAAACAAATAATTTAATGCAACAAAATATTTAAAAAAAAAATTATTTTTGCATTTTTTATTTTATTTTATTTTTATATCTTCTAAAGCAGAGCTTGACTTATTTCCTTTATTTCAGTTGTGTTAGTCATTAATATATGTTTCACTTTTTTAATGTTTCAAAACACGTTTAAAAGAAAAAAAATAACAGTTTTCATTAAACTGTTTCATAATTTTCAGAATTAAAAATACTGATAGCTTTGACCAACAAGGAGAAAAGTGAAATCTACTTAAATATTTATTTTGATATTCTTAAATTTCTTTTAAGAAATTAAGCACTTTAGGGAGTTTTTCATAGCCAGTAAAACTAATTATAAATATTTAATAGTTTTTAAATATTTCTAACTATTTATAAGACTCTAAAGAAGGTATCTCAGTTTTCCATTGAAGTCGGTTCATTGGTTAGAAAAATCACGTGGTAAATTCCACATCTAGTTTTCCCTATTTTTATGGTGTCACCAGCATAAAATTACTAAATGTCAGAAAATTATTGTTTTAATGTAAAATATTTTTGCATCCCAAATTTAAAGGAATATTATATTACCTGTAACATGTATTTCCTTTATTTTACTCTGCTATAATTACATTCTTATTTTTACTGTTGCTGTTTTTTTTAAATTAAGAAATGATAACTAAAATAGTTGTTTCTTTATTATACCGTAATTTTATGATATTAACTTATAACACTGCATTTTAAGATAAACTTATTCGATTATATATCTAGACTTATTACTCATTTTACAATTATTATATTTCGGTGCAAATTGCATAAATAGGCTATTATAAATTACCGTTAAAGACATTCATTAAATGGTTTATAACTTAACGATCAGTTTCAAGCACAAAGTGATGCATTTATAAATTGTATTTAATTTATCAACCTGTTTGACAAGCGAAAATATTAAATAATGGCTGCTAACTCACTAAATTTATCATCACTAATATATTTTTAATTTTAAATCGTATTCAAAAAAATTATTAAACAAAATTATTTATGTTTACTTATCTCAAAGTAATTCTAAAGGCAATATAGTCACACAAGACCTTCCATAACATTTACCATTTAAATTTGATTAAAAAAATAGCGGGGTAAGGTCGGAGGATTTGATTTCTTCTAGAAATAAAAAGCGTTTATAAAAATTCGGTACATGAATAACTTTTCAAGAATGATACGTAGTACGCAGCTAAACATTGACTATCTCGATTATATCTGATAGTTTCGATGTCGAACAGCTTAGTTAAAACAGGCTTTCGTATCTTAGCCACCCAGTCTTATTCCACTTTTCCCTATATGCAATGTGCTAAAAAAAAGGGACCTCTCTGAATAACTTTTTGATCTAATGATCAGATCTGTACGTTCTAGTACTTAATCCTAACGGTTTAAAGGGGTGGCCTAAAATATGTTAATTAATTAGTACAGACGATATTTAAAGTTGCGAAATCAGACAAAAACACGTAATATCTCTGAAAAAACATACCTTTTTTTTGATGGATTCATAATCTGGGAAATCTGGGATCATAATCTGGGAATCATAATCTGGGAAGCGAATTTAAAAATTGTTGCTTACAATTATAAAATTCGTTTATCCAAAAATTATTCTAGCCTGGTCGGTTGGGCGCTGGGCCCATATGCAAGAGGTCGAGGGTTCGATCCTCGCCGGCCGAAGACTCCCCGTGTAGTAAATGGTGACTGATGCACGTTAAAATCTGTCGAGTCTCAAAGTCCTCCATGTTCCCACAACAAATCAATACCTCTGGGGGTACTGATTCAAGAGTTTCCTTGTCTTCTGGATTGGTTCAAAATTACAAGGCTACGGAGTTGAACGTAAGTAGTCGTAAACCCATGAAATTGGGTCGGCTGTTCAACGACGGTTATAAAATAAAATATAAAAGAAAGGAATTTTAATTAATATTTATATATTTTTAATTATTTTGTTTAATAATAGTTAAAAAAATTTTGAATTGTGAGGTGTAAAATTTTTCACATCATTTCAAAATTAGTAATTTTGCATGACAAAATATTAAATTTGACCAAAATCAGTTGAATAGCTCCTGAGAAATTGAATTTTAAATATATGACTTTTTTAAAATTTGATTTCTCAGGAACTATTCTACCGATTTCGCTAAAATTTCGTATTTTGCCACGTGAAATTACTTACTTTAAAATGATGTAAAAAAATGGCATGCCTTACAGCTCAAAATATTTTCGACTATTTTTAAATAAAATAATAAGAAATAGTAAATATTAACTAAATTATTTTTTTCATGGGATGACTTTAGGATAAACCAATTTTATAACTGTATGCAAAAATTTTCCATTTGCTTAAAAAGTTCACGAGATATAGCTAAGTGCGCAAAATGTAAATTAACGTTAAAGGGACCAAATTTTAGGTCTCTCTACTGATTAAACTATGGTGATCATATTTCCCCGACTGCGGCTACTTCCTATATTTCTGGGGCCGGAAATCTAAATCCATTGAAAAACGGGTATGTTTCTTAAGAAAAATGCGTTTTTGTGTCTGATTTCATAGCCTAAAATATCATCTGCACAAATTAATTAGCATTTTTAAGATCATCCTTCGAACCCTTAAGATTGAATCCTAGAACATGAAGGTAGGATCATTAAAAGAAAAGTTATTTAGGGTGATTCGTACTTTCTTTTGTGCACTACACATATAATCAAATATTATATGAGTTATTACTTAGTTATCATTAATTGCTGTTCTGTTTTGAAGTATTATATTTATTATAAAAGGCGATATTTAAAAATAAAATTCCAAAAAATGTGTTTAACCATTCATTCATTTTTTTTTTTTTTGATAACCAAATAACTTTTATTCAACAATTAATTCCTATTTGACATAAGAACGCAATAAGAATTTAATTTTAATTTCATAAACTTTTTTAAAAAAAAAAAATATTTTCATAGTACAAGCACACTTACAATTATAGATTTAAATTATTTTAACAGCGGAACTGCAATCGTTAATATTAAACATTATTAACTAATTTGATTTTGATTCGAATCATAAAAAATATATCAACATATCGAAAAAAATTATTTACTTAAAATTAATCTACCTCAATAAATATTTAAGAGTCGAATCCTAATGTATTTTACTTTAATTTTGAATTGTTTCGATTGAATGCAATTTAATGAGATAAATTATTAATGCGTTGAATACTTCCCTATTTATTTGACAAATTTACTTTGGCGTTGCAATAATTTTAATTCTTTGAAACGAAACTTAAGTTTTAAATCAACTTTATGTATAAGCTGATAAAAATATAAATAAATCATTTATCATAATTATATATAAAAATAAATCATTTATCAGATCTCTCTGTAATGAAAAACGTACGAAACATAAACGAAAATTTTAAAATATTTTACTGCAGACATTCAAAAATTCTTTAATGAAAAGACGAAAATAAATAAGTTTTCCTCCGGTTCTTATTATGTAAATTTAATATGCGAAAAATAACCAGGAGTTACAATTTTCAATACTCAAATTTTAAGAAAGCAAGCTTAGATAAGATATTTCGTTAAAATCTTATTACGTGCAATAAAGATATTAATGAATTTGAAAGATTTTATTTATATTTAACAAGGAATTGTATATTTTGATACTTTGGCTTTATTTTTCAAATATGTTAGGAAAGATGGTGGTTGTAATTGAATTTGAATAAAAAGATTTTCGAATGCTAAATTTAGTCCTTTCTTTCTTTTTTTTTTTTTTTTACTTCTCATTATATTTTATAACTGGCGTTGAACAGTCATCCCAATTCAGAGTTTACAATGAGTTCAACTTCGTAACCTTGTAATTTTGAGCACAATTCAGAAGACAAGAGAACTTCAGTCTTTTCTACAAATTAGCTCTAGTAGAGGATTTTGTGATGGAACTAACTCACATTTGCATGAAGGGAGAAATCACGAAAACCTCAAACGGTCAGTCTGACAGTTAGGAGATTTTAGCTTATAAACTTTCTACCACTTATGATATTTAACGTCAGCACTGTGGTTGGTGCTAGCCGGTAGCAAAATTCGTATCAATCAGCAGGGCTGGATTACCCATTAGGCCAGACTAGGCCATGGTCTGGGGCCCCCAATGACAAGGGGCCCCCTTAAAATGCATTTTTTGAAAATAAAGTTTAAAAATTTAAGAAAAACAATGATTTTTCAAAATGTTATGATTATTTTTTAGTTCTAATTTAATAAAATAAAGTAACATTTAATTTATTATTATTTATTTTAATTTTAAATATGCTTTCTTAAATAAAAAGATATGTAAATACTTTTATATTTGAATAAATAAAAAATATACGAGAAAAAAATTTGATCTAAGGGCTCCAAAAATGTGAATGACCTAGGGCCCAGCGTGCGCTTAATCCGGCGTTGCCAACCAGCCACAGCTGAGATTGAAACCCGGGTCGCCTTATTGGAAGACGAACTTTCCATTCCCTGAGCCTCCACGACTTTTATTACGTTTGGTCAACGCAGGTGATCAGACAATCCGCGAAGCAGGTTTACGATTTTTCACGACCCTTTTGAAAATTCCAATTCAATTCGCCAATGATTTCGCCAATTAAATTCGACTCATTTTATTTTTTATTCCTTTTGTAT
The DNA here is from genome assembly GCF_043381705.1 of Parasteatoda tepidariorum. Lineage (NCBI taxonomy): Eukaryota > Metazoa > Arthropoda > Arachnida > Araneae > Theridiidae > Parasteatoda > Parasteatoda tepidariorum. Next base: position 79,250,902 of record NC_092211.1, on the reverse strand, counting down.
ATTTATTTTTTTATTTTAGTTAAATTAGTATACAAGCTGGGGGTGTGGCATGACTGCTGCTCTGCACCCGACTACCCTACATTACCGGGGTCACGGCATTACCCAGGGTTTCTTCTAGAGTTGTTTTGAATTCTCCCCCTCCCCTGTCTGTTGACCTGATGTGTTGCCATCCATTGTCACCAAACTTTTTTTATGTGTCCCTCTTTTCGCATTGAACAATTGCATACGCGCATTTCGAGTTACCAGCTTTCCCCGGAATCCGCTTGCAAAAATTTTTTACTTATAAGTATAATATTTTATACTTATAAGTACAAAATTTTCGCCTTTTAGTTATCTTAAAATAAAAAATGGTGTCAACTACTTTGCCCTAAATACTTTACCATAAAATGAAACACTTGCGATAATTCTTAGTGTATTCAAACGCCAAGGTTAGATCTGATTGTTTAACAGCATTAGGTGAAAGCATTACTAAACGGTTCACTGGCAATTAAGAATTCCATCTTATTTAATGTTATTTGAATGTTTCGTTTGAATATGGAAAAATAAAAATTAAATAAATTGTTATTTAACGGTTTTCCCGATAAATTTCGAACAGTGTGGTGTAGTGAAACCACAGGAATGTTTCTTTAGATTATCTTTGGAGTACAGTGTTTGTCACCATTTTTGGAGTCCAATGGACAAAAACAGCTTTAATTTACAGTTTTAATGCACAATCAAAAAATAATTCTGAGGCTATCTATATTTAAAGAACAAATCAGATTTGCATACAAAATAAAGGCTTACATCTAAAAAAGATGTTAATCTATTACATTTAAAAGTAATTGAATGAAATATTAGCGTATTGCATATCATTTTATAATGAAGTTATTAAGTAAGAGTTTCACAATAATTGAAACGCAAATTTATAATTTAGTTATATTTGCTTTTTACATTAAACGTTATGTTTAACCATGTTCAGTCAACGTAGGAAATTAAATTAATAAACAAAATATAACTATTTAAAATTATAAAGCAGTATTGCGAAATTATTTTTCGCACTATTACTAAATAATTTCAATAAATAATACTCGATGAGTCTTTTAAGTACCTTATAATTAAATACAAGTTTAGGAAACAAGTTTATGGATGAAGTTGTCATGATTATAATGAAGTTATTGGATTAAAGTTTTATCCATAGAATGAATCAGAACTTAAACCATGAGTAATATGTATTATTAAAAGTCAGGTGATATTTAACTGAAATATAATTGTTTTGTTATAACCATTAATCGTGTAAATTGGTGAACGAAACAAGCAAGGGTTGTTGTTCTTTCCTCAACAAAATATAGAACAAGGAAATAATATTATTTATGCTAAAACATTTGCTTTGGTTTGATTGTTTATCTAACATAACATTCGCATTAAAAACTTTTTATTTAATGTTTTTTTCCATATCATTAGTGTATAACTTATCACATTTCCCTTAATTAAATACTTATTGTTTTTTACTGATAATAATTAATTTTTTTCACTTATTTCTATTTTTTCCGAAAGAGAACATAATTCCCCTGAAGTCTTATTAATTTATAAAAAAATAGATTTTTAGAACATAACAATGCATCAAAAAATAATAAAAACTTCTCATTTTCAAAGAAATTTAATAAATCACAAAATATCTAAGAAGATATAGTTACAACGTTAAAACTTATTTGAATAGGTAAGTCTTGAAAAATTATTAAAATAAAATACCAGATTGAAAAAAAATAATAATTACATTTAATTACATATATGAACGTTTCAAAAAACTTGCACAGTACGATTCTGCTCATTAAAAAAAATTCTTCTTTTCCAAAAAAAGATTCGCAATAAAACTCTTACCTGAAATGGAAAAATATGCATTTTTTTTCATAGAGAAAAAGAAAATTTCCTATCGCTAGAAAAGAAACATTTATTTAATTGTTTCACTGTCTTTCAACATAAGATGAGTCCTGAAACAAACAATGGATTTCTTTTTAAGATTTTGAATGAAAAATGTAAAAATATTTTTGACAATTTATTTACTTTGAATTAAGCTCGGATGTCATTTTCTGTTTCCTTTTTAAAGAAGAATGACATCGTGAAGTGACTCGTTTCTTTTGATGCACATTTTATATTTTGTGTCAATCAATATTATTTCTTAAAACTTTAAAAGGAGTTTCATAGACTTGTTTTTTTTTTTTAACTTCAAAAGCATTTGATAAGTATTCTTTTAAACATAAAATGTTACGCATTTCTTAAGACTCTAGCTTTTATTTTCTTTCATTTTCTAACTACGAACAAAAAGATTTTAATTTTTAAACAATTGTGAATTAAACAAAATAATTTTTTATTTATAAATACTATCCTAAAAAATATAGAAAAAAATTACAGCCAACTGCGATATTTTTTTTTAAAAAATTAAATTTTGAACATAAATAGTTTTCTTGTTTAAACAATAATTCTTATAAACTAAGGTAAACAACGTTTAAGAGTACAAAATATATTTATAAATGCAGACAGCTGTTTTGGATGCTCAAAGGGTAGCCTTCATCATTGCAACAGAAAGGCTTTCTGTTGCACTGATGAAGGTTCCCCTTTGTTTGAAGATTGTTTACCTTAGTTTGTATTTTAGCACAAAGGTCACCCACTTGTGTATTAATAATTCTTATATTTAATCATTCTTTAGCTTCATTCTAATATTCATTTAGCAAATGGACGCTAGTCTTCTAATGAGGCGAAAGATTCGGCAGTTCCAGCGAAGGTTCGACGCACCCAGGTTCGAATCTCAGCGTTGATTGATGAATTCAAATCCTGTCTCCGGCTCGTTGCGAACAAGCTAATCGTGGGACGTTTCGAACTCGTTTCCAGTATTTTATCTAGCGTTTGGCGGAAAGATGAGCCTGCTCGATCAGGGAGGACCCCTGTAAAACGAAGGATTAAAAACCAGAAAATACGTCACTAACCTTAGTATTTATTTATTGCTACCAATACATATGCAGGTAGTCGTGATGGCTCAGGGGATAGAGCGTTTGCCTTCCAATAAGGTGAATCGGGTTCGATTGCCAGGGATGGCTGGTTGATACGAATTCCACATCCGGCTCGTACCGACCACAGTGTTGACGTAAAATATCGTCAGTGGTAAACGAATTATGGGTTAGAGTCTTCTTGCAATCAGGCTAACCAAGAGAGGTTTTCGTGTTCTTCCTCTTCATGTAATGCAAATGCAAGTTATTTCCGTTAAAAAGTTCACCACGAAGGCACATTTCTTCCAACACTTGATCCAGGAGTTCCTTTCTCGTCTGGATTGAGATCAAAATTGCAAGGCTACGGAGTTGAACATTAGTAGCCGTAAACTCAAAAATTGGTCGGCTGTTCAACGACGGTTCTAAAATGCATATGCTGGCTTATGCACTCTTTACAAAGTATGATTTATTATAAGCTCGTGTCACGCCGGATAACAGATAGTACAAGTTAAAAAAAGAGATAACAACGTTGCATCTATTGTAGCGTGGAGGTGAACACATCTTTGTGATGTTTTTCTCAATCTTGTGATATCAGTTCCTTGATTTGACAAGAGCTCACAAGCAAACTTTGCAAGAAACATACTAGCATGCATGTATATGCGAAAAAATAGTTGAAGTGGGATTCAAACCGTCTACCTCCACCTTTTTGGTTTAGAATATTAGGACAGCTTGATGCATGAAATTTTAATTACGGATTTAATTGAGCTTTGTACAAACATTCATATCTTAACAAATATGTATTTTTATAGTTATAAATATTGGTACACATTAGCTTAAAGCTTACATAGAAATAAAAACAACTAACTGACCAAAAACAATGTTAAAAAAGTTTACTAAAAAAAGAGGTTAGTAAACTAAACATATTTGCATTATTTCTAATTTTACAAGTGCTGTTAAAATTACGTAATCTTTTGGTAAAATTCAATTCTTACCATATTAACTGCCAAACAACATGATAACGAGGCCACATTTCGTTGTTATTTTCTTCCAAATCCCATTAAAAACGCTACGGTAAAAGTGACTGTACTTTTTGATGTTTCCATAGAGCCGGAAAATTAAATTTTATCTTATTCCAGTAGTTTCGACCATACTTTTCTTTCTCAGAGCGTAAAGTAGCTTCTGTGTGTTACAACTTTATAAAAAATTTTATCAACCATTTATTTAGTGAAAATGTTATGAGAGTGTTTTCATAGATTTATCAAGATTAATTTTTCTTCGGCATTTAACTCTTATTTATTCTAAACTTCTTCGTTTGTAATAATGAATAACAATAAGGGTGAAATATGTAATAATAAGGGTGAAATATACTGATTTGCAGTGTTATTATTATCGTATGCAACTGGTTTAGAATTACTTGTCAGCTAATTACATGGTTCATAGTTACAATTCTTGATTTTCAAAACGAAAACTATTATTTTATGTTAGTTAAATACTATATGCCACAAAAAACAGTTTGTTTCAATTAAAAATTAAAGAGTGTGGAATAGTTTTAATAACATAAAATCACAAGTCGACATTTTCTTGAGCTATAATGCTTACGCAATTTTTACAGTTTTATATTGATTGTATGCAATCGGATCATGATTACTTGTTCTTGATTTTCAAGAAGAAAACTATTAATTTACGTTAGGTAAATACTATATTTAACAAAAAAAGCATTTAATTAAAAATTAAATACTTAGAACAGATTTTATAACACAAATAACAAGTTTACCCTAGCAATAAAGCATACATAATTTCTCATGTTTACATTTATCAGAGAATGTCAAATATTGAATATTCTCAGCAAATATTTTTTTTCAGCGAGCTCCAGTAGCAGATTTTAAATTAAGTGCTGGAATAAAAATCGAAATCAAAAGTAAATAAGAAAAAAGATCATTTTTCAGAGACTAAACATTGTTTAGCATAACAGTTTGTTTAGCTTTTTATTTTTTTTACTTTGCAGCATTTCAACCTTGGAATTGTTTATATTGTATAAGTTGCAAATAATTATTTAGTAAAGTTGTATGATTTTTTAAACAAAATAGTATTTATTATTTCTTAAAGAGAGTATTAATTCATTAGTGAAGTAGAGTATTATTTTATAAGGCTTTAATAATTAGAAATTGGTCTTAAGAAATTAAATTTCTGTTATTAATTTCTTCTTTCACACATTATAAATTTGAAAATTAATTATTTAGTTGCAAAATAGATTTTTTTTAACCTTATAAATAATTCTCTGCAAATAGTAAACTAATTGTTGTCTATTTATTCTATATTAACGTTTTTCCTTATTCCAGTTTCAGAATATTAAAAAAAATATGCCAAAAATATCTCAAGAAATTAATTTATTCAAACAAATTCTTAAAAGGTCTTTTAATGAGTTTTTAACACTAGAAAGGAATCAATGCGGTATGCCTAAGTCTACCGCAATGGCAGAGATTGAAGAGGCCAGCTTGACCCTTCCTATATTGTTTGTATGCAGACATCAAAAATCTTAAAATATAATCATAATTTTTTTTATAAAACATGTTACATACTTTATCATTGAAATGTTACGGTATTTTATTCCGTTTGGTTAAAGAAAATACTTAATTAAAAGGAATACTGACTTTTCAATTATACATGGTGCATTGGTTTCTTAGATAATAAAATTCCCGCTTCTCTATGAATAGTAATTATAGATATACTGAAATACTATTGTACTTTTAATGAAACTAAGATACCGTATGTATATCAAAGGATACCTTGTACTAAAAACTACATGGGGTTAAGGGATACCTACCAAAATATCTAAGGTGCCACTCTGGAATCTCACGTCATTCAGTGTAAAAGGTTCTGTAAGGCCAACGCATGAATGATTAAATAAGCATTTAAATTGGATCAAATTATCAAAAGTTTAAAATACTCAACACATTCAGCCCTTTATCTTTCGAATTTCAGAGCAACCAAAATAAATCGAGAGAGGTTCCATACGTCATTTTAGTGTTAAAGAATTTGATGTACAGGGTGTACATAAAGTAACTAAAGAGTTTTCTAGCCATATAACACATGATATATTGGTCTTAATTTCCACGCTAAAAATATTCTCCCTGGCGGACTCGGAGCGGGGAAAGAGGAAGCAATTACGGAGACGGTAAGTAATTTACATAGTTATTACTTACTTAATTCCTCTAAACTCACGAAGTCTACTGTAAATATTGTTCGGTATTTTTACAGAAACTTATCGTTTTTAATTTTCTGAAATGTTACATGAGTCTCTTGAGAATTGTAAGAGATGACGCTAATAATGCATATGTAGTCATAAAGTATTGCTAATAACAATTCTTCAGACATTTCTGTCTTTTTTTCACCTTTTCAATTTACGTCCTTCTATCTTTCCTTTCTTTCCATTAGGTGTCTTTGTTTTTTTTTTCTTCATCTTTACTTGAAAACTCTGTGTAAACAATAGTTATCGAACTTATTAGAGTGTTTTCAATTTTCAAATTTCTTACAAATTCAATTTTTAGTCTTTTTTTATTTATTTTATTTGTAACAATGAACTCGAAAAATTAGAGAATTATTAGCATCGATTCTTATAACTGACTCAGATTTATCATAACTCAGGCTGGAGGAAAAAAGAACTCGGTTTATAATATGCCCTTAAATTCGAAAGTATATAACCATTATTAATACGATTAAATAGAGCACTTAAACTATATCTTTTATATTCTTCTTGGCGACAGAGCTTCGAAAAAAAGCTATAATTATAAAAAGAATTATCTGAAGATCCGTTACCAGGGAATCGGAAAAGTTGTTTTCCAACGCAGCAATGCAAAACCGTCAGAATTATTTTTTTTAATAATTTTTTTTCAAAAATTAAATAAAAATTATCCAGTTTTTTTAATGAAACTTATGAATTAATATCCGAAAAAAAGTAAGTTATGTAAAACAAACAAAATTTATAGTTAACAAGAGCTCCATTTCAAACAAGAAAATTCTCTACCGTGCCAATACTTAATAATTGCTTCCAACGTTATCAGCAATATCCATATTTTGAGTAGACAAGTTGGTTAGAGCAAGAGTCTTCATGGTGTCGCACATTAAAAATATAAAGAAGTGTTTGTTTTGGACAAAAAAAAGTTGAACTCATAAAAAAAAATGCCAGAATATAAAAATTAAAATTGAATTGATCGCGTTGGCAAAACGATCGGGTCAGCGAAGTGATCATGCCTGCGATATGAGCTATCAGCAATGATTGTGTCGCTGACGTAAGTGATTGTCTAAGGCAGTGGTCGGCAAACTTATTAGCAAAAGAGCCAAATACGAACGTTACAACAATTTTTAAAAAAAATTGGGAGCCGAATCTGCTTGTTTAGTAAACTTTTATTACACTAAATAAGTAGCACACTAAATAAAACTAAATTTCCTATTTAATAAATATTTATTATTGCTGACAATGTGCTTGCACCTCCTTGGAAAGTTTGAGTAAGTCAGGTTTGTATGTTGTTGTTTTTAATTTTAGGCATGATTCCAAGTTGTCATCAATAAGACGACTTCTCAGTTTATGTCATGATAATGTTCATGCTTGAAAAAGGTTGTTCGCATATATATGTAGAATCGAAAAGGGAAAGAACAGCAAACGCGAACTTTTTCAGCTGATCGTAAGAGTCAGGAATACTATTCCAAGCATTGAAAATGATTATGTCTTCCTTCTCCAGTTCATTCAAAGCAGACCACTTGTGCTCTGAACTAAGATCAATTTTTTTCTTCTCCAATATTTCCAATTCAACTCAAAGACGTTCGAATTTAGAGCACCTTGTTTTTTAAATTCAGCAATTGTATTTCAAAGCTACCAATGTCAATTTCAAAAGGAGAAAACTTCAACTCGGTTCAAAAATACAAAAACTTTTTAATAAGACAGGACAACGGCAGACACGGTAGATAAGACAAAACTGTTCACACAGCAACTGCTGGTTTGTGATGCCAATTTGTATCCCCACTACTTTAGAAAAAGTATGCGCGCACATGCTTGTGGTACCTTTGTATCACACCGGAGTATGCCGAAAACATACGAACAATTTCAGCCGGTAGCTTGTACATGGTTTGTGTTTACGTTTACGAAAACTAATAAAATTAAACTTGATGTTCGTTACGTATTTTTACAACAATATAAAATTTTAATTACCTATCTATCTTTTAACTTAAATAAAAAATTATACATGTTCTCGATTTATAGAAAAATCTTAATTTATCAAAATAAGATGTAATTTTTTCTTACCAAGTTTTTTTTTAAATGAAAATATTATTGCGCCTTCCGTGGATAATTGTGCCAGAGCCGCACTTAAGGAGCCAAAGAGCCGCACTTTGCCGACCACTGGTCTAAGGGACAATGTAGCGTCAGTCAGTGATGTGATTTCTGGGTGAAATAGTCAGTGACATGCACTCGTCACTCTCAGGTGTTAACTAAATCATATCATATTTCACTAGATCAAACATAACCGATCCCTTTATAGGTATGAAATTACTTAAGTTCCCATACACTACAGAAGTCGTCCATTGAAAAAGCTTCCAACTACTTTTCTTTTGCGTACAATTTAGCAAGATATAAATATAACAGTTCTCTTAAACCACGTGTTTATTTTTAAGTAGTCAACTACCCATGAACATCTGAAAAAAAATTTATAATTTTTCAACAAAAATTCGAATAAACAGTATTTTTAAGCTCAGAAAATATAGAACCTGAAACAAACACAATCCCTGGCCAAATTATTAGACGCCCTATAAGATTCTATGTAAAATCATAATCATCAGGTGATAATACTTTTTATTTGTATTTATTTTCAACGCATTACATTGCAATGTTAACCAATTGATACGCAAACGTAAGCAAGTGGAAACCTGTTTTAGAAGCATAAAAACAATAATGCTGTATAGCAGTGTTTCCCAAAGGGTGGTACGCGTACCCCCAGGGGTACGGGAACTGCATAAGGGGGGTACGCGTCTTATGCGAATATCTTACAACAAAAGAACATTTCAAAAAATTTTTATTTAAAAACAAAGCTCCCCATGAAAATTTACAATTAAGCATTTTTCCATTGGCTATTTTTTGCTGAGTTAACAGTTAATAATTAGTATTGTCAAAAGCCAGTTGTAATTTTTAACTTTTGTGCAATTTTTTATAGTAAAAAATACATTGATTTTTTTATTACGGTACACAGCGATAGGAAAAATTTAGAAAGGGTACACGAAAGTCATAAGTTTGGGAAACATTGCTGAATAGTTACATTGCTGAATTACAATTTTATATGGAATCTTATAGTGCGTCATATAATTTGGACAGGGACTGTATTTAAATTAGATGAACAATTTGGAAAATAATAGAGGTATTCATTATCTCTTCTTGATTGGAAAAGGTATATCATTTCTGCATGTCTTCATGTTCATTTTGAGTATGTGAATCTGTATTAGATAATGTGCACTGTATATTAAACTCCGCACTCATTAACGAGCTAAACAACTTAAGAAAAAACAAACTGTAAAAGAGATAACAGGATTACAGATAACAGGAAAAAAAAAACAGATTATCTGACACGGCAGACTACTCCAGAGGAATTCAAAGAGAAATTAATATAGGTACAACAGTGCGCAAAGCGCCATCTATTAAGAAATATAATTATTAATTAGATACATGATAAATATTAAAATACAGATAATGATGAAGTAGAAATCGTACGGGCATATTTCTTGAAAAAATGTGTCGATATAAAAAACTTTAAAAAAAATAGTAAGGCTAGCAAACAAACACTTTAAATCCCCGATTAAAATCTATAAATAGCAACGAATTCAACGAAGAACCATAAATATCACATATAAAATGCTGCATCAAGAACGCTTCTAACATTAATGTGATACAAAATATTAAGTTACATTCCAAAACGATACTAAATTTTGTCGTCTGAACTATAAAAAAAAAGTTTTGTAACTAGAGATTCTTTTATGTACAAGAATAGCGACTGCAAATCGTTTTCACGCAATCTCACAACTTTATCAGTCATTTTTGATAGGAGGTGTTGACAATACAATATTTGCACACGCGACAAGCAAGTGGATGTCTGTATTATGGCTGTTCTCTCATATAATCTCTCTTAAGTAAGAGGGTAATATTTGTCTTTCTAATTAGAATTTTTTTCGCTGCATTAGCATCATATAAAATTGTTTTATTTCTGAAGCATGATTTTGATAAATTTATACAAAACCTCAAGTAAATTACTTTTAGTTAAATTATTTTTTTATTAAAATTATAGCGTTTTTTCAAGACAACACAATTGAATTTGCCAATGTTAAAGAATGTACATAGCCTTTTTACGAAAATAAGTTTTTTTAGGAGGGGAGAGGGGTTTGGAATATCAATCATCGATTATCAAATACCGAGTAATTTTCTAGACTGCCTAAAGAAGATATTCCATTCAGAAAAGAATTCGGAAACAGTTAAAACAATTGTTCCACAGTTTTTTCCATACCGTTCCACAGATTTGTAACATACCGTAAACATTGACTGTTTCAATTCTAAAATGAAAATTTTAAAAAGAATGTCCATATTAAACAACATTGGCATTAAAAATTCTTGTGTTTAAATTTAACATAATAGGTACTCCGTATTAAATTCCGTATCGAATTAAGGTATAAAGTACCGGCATTCTGAGTGCCCGGTACTCTTACAGACTATAAGTTCCATTACCCTTCCATTTGTAAAAAGGTACAGCAATCGAACTCTTAAAATTACAAATAAATGATACGTTCTGAGCTTATATTGGTTATTTTATCGCGTGCCTTCAGAAGATTAAGAGAGAAAAATATTTTTTCAGTTATGTTATTGTCAATGCACTTGTCAATGTTAAATTTTTACTAAACTTATCTAATATCACACCTTAAAGTATTTACAAAAAAAGGAATTTAAATTAAAAAAAAGAAAAATATAATAATTTTGATAAAGCAATGTAAACATTTGTTATATTTTCTTATTTCTGAAATTATTTCTCAATCGTTTATACTATACCATTTATCGTTTATTCTAATACTATACGTTATTTATTAGTGAATGTATTACGAGAAATATATGCATAATTAAAGTAGTTATTGATAAAAAAGAATAATAAACCTAATTATTTCACAATAAAATTGTTTTTTTACTTAATGATGAAAGTTTAGTCTTAAATCTAATTTCTTACCTGTCCTGACTCTAGATTCATCACATGTAGTATAGAACATTTAAAGTAATTTCCACAATTCGATTTTTCTTTTCCAGCAAATTCCTGAATTACAGAATTAAACTCTCGAATTATTTGACCAAATAAATGTTCAGGCAAAGCAGTTTTTTTCAGTTAAATAGATTTTTCGAAAACTTTTCGTGTGTTCTCACTGCAAAAATACATATTCAAACTGTAAAATAAGTGATTTTATCGTAGAACACTGTTACTATTATAAAAAAAATTATTTTTTCATATAGAATAATTCTCTGAAAATCTCTTTGTGCGCAAATAAATCGTAAAAACTATAGTTGAAGAAATAATACAGTAATTTTAGTCTTAATTCAATACTTTATGCATATTTGTTCCTAAAACAGCAAAAATTAAATCAACTAAAAAGCACATTTTTGAACAAAACTTAAGTTACAAATGTTAAAATAAATTAAAAAAAGCATTTCTAATATTTTCTGCCACACGTAATTTATTTTAAATTTTCTAGAGCTACTAGTTATTATTATTCTATTAAAAGACACTTCATTGCTTGTATGGGTTTTGTTATAAGAAAGAAAGACATAATTCTAAAAGTAATAATTTATAATGAATCATTAAGAACGTAATTATTTTGCATTGAAATAATATAGAAATCAACTTTCTATATTTCCCATTTACAAGAGTTTAGTAGTAAAACTAATTTTCCGCTACATTTCCGCCTGACTTGAGATAAATCACGCATGACACAAGACACTTCAGATAAGCAAGTTCTAAAAAGTAAGAATTCTTCCATTTTCTATACAGCGTACTCATATTAATTTTTTTGCAAAATTATATTTAACTTAGCAAGTACATTTAAGAAGAAAAAAAAAACAATTAACTAGGTTAAGGCCAAAAAAGCCTCCTGAAAGGTAAAACAAATTTCTCGACTTATTCGTGTGAATAAACAATTCGCCAAAATTGTTTTTTTTTTTTCAGTTGAATACATTTTATGAAAAATCTAATTAAGGGCTCTTTCTGCAAAAGTACATATTTGAACTCTAAAAGGAGAAAATAGCTTTTCTGTAGAACATTATTTTCTAGACGTAAAGTAAAAAACATTATTAATATTTAAACACTTTAACTTTCTGAAATTCTTTTTGTAAAGAAAACTAAATTGAATCCTAAAGCTAGATTCATTTTTTGAAAGCTGAATAGCGCTTTCATTATTAAATTAATATCACACACGCACATAAATATATATATATATGTAACATAAAAAGCTTCAATTAATCTTTTTATGTTAGTTTCTCTGCTATAAAACTTCTTCCTAATTAATTATTCTATTTGAAATACTTTCTCACACTTTTAAAAGCCACATCCTGTTCTTAAATCTATTTTTGGCTCAACTATGCATTTAATTAAGAGCAGGACATTTTTCCCTTTGCTCTTGTGTGGGAAACGTTCGATCTATTTCATAAACCAATAGCAACTACTAAGATTTCCCTCTTTCCCTAAATTAAGACATTTTACGGATTTTACTTTGCAAGATTTTCCCTAACATATAACCAAGGAGCGCAACTTTTCATGTGCACTTTTACTCATTCTCATGACTGCTCTTGTCTAATAATTAATAAATAAATTTTGTACCCTCCTTCCCGACCTATGACCTGTTTTAATCCTTCCACTCGGCAACGACGTTATTATACATATATATATATATATATGTAACATAAAAAGCTTCAATTAATCTTTTTATGTTAGTTTCTTTGCTATAAAACTTCATCCTAATTAATTATTCTAATCGAAATACTTTCTCACACTTTTAAAAGCCACATCCTGTTCTTAAATCTATTTTTGGCTCAAGTATGCATTTAATTAAGAGCAGGACATTTTTCCCTTTGCTCTTGTGTGGGAAACGTTCGATCTATTTCATAAACCAATAGCAACTACTAAGATTTCCCTCTTTCCCTAAATTAAGACATTTTACGGATTTTACTTTGCAAGATTTTCCCTAACATATAACCAAGGAGCGCAACTTTTCGTGTGCACTTTTACTCATTCTCATGACTGCTCTTGTCTAATAATTAATAAATAAATTTTGTACCCTCCTTCCCGACCTATGACCTGTTTTAATCCTTCCACTCGGCAACGACGTTATATATATATATAAAAGCCGCAGACAGTCCGATTAAAATATTATTTTCTGAAGCTAATGGGTAATAATTTTATATTTTTTAGAAAATGCTCAAACACTCATTAATAAAATCCAAAGAATTCTCTTTATTCTGAATGGCATCATGCTTTGGAACAAAATCAAATTCTCTTAATTTTCTCGTTTGAATTACGTTTGATTAAATGAAGGATATTAGTAACAATTCCCTTTCAGAATCTCTGATTAATTAGCGGGAGCCATGCAAATATTGCAACACTGATCCAAGATTGCACCACTGCAAAAAAATATGGTAGACATAGCTACCAAAATATGGTTAAATTCAGCATGTTTCTTGATGTATGGGAAATACTGGGTATTTTTTTCAAAGCGCTTTAGGAATTATTTTAGTTAAATTAACCATAAAATTCTATGTTAGAATATGCTATAAAATTTGGTAAGTTTACCATGATTCTGAAGAGCTATGGCATTAAAAACATTTATTCGGTTAAATTAATTTTTCAGTTTTGTATTTTTTACTAAATGTGTGGTCATACGAACTATAATTTGGTCATACGAAACTAAACTTCCCATAAGCCGTTACCACATGAACGGAAAAATTACCAATTGAATGGTTTATAAATACCATCTATTGTAGCTTCTATTACCAGATTTCGGGCATCTTTTTCTACCAGAAATATCATTAACATACGAAACGGTATTTTTTCCAGAATGTTTTTTTTTCGTTTTGCCAGATAGACTAGAGTCTGTATCTAATTTCCAGGAAAGAGAACAGTAGCAAAGACACTTAATATAAATATGTTTATTCAGCAAAAGCGGATGACAACTAAGCTACTTTCAATAAACAAATTTTAATTGAACTTTTACAAAATTTAATGCCCTGTTTAAATAATTTATTATCTTATGAAAAAAGTACCACAATATTTGTACGAGATAAGTATACGGAACTACTTGAAAAGCTTGAAAAATTAAATTAAAATATTTTTTTTAATATTTTACCTAAACATAAATCTAAACTAACATTAACCTAAAAATACATTTTACCTAAACTTATTTGTACTTAAAAGTGGGTGTCAGGACTTTTAAGAATAAAACTTAGCGAGGCTAACTAGAGAAAAATTATGAAATAATAAACATGCAAAGCCAATATCAAAAACGCCGCGCGTGATTTTTTTTTCATCTTAATTTATTTTAAAACAAAATGAGACCTTTTATTTGGAGAGATTGTAAATTGTTTTGAATGTAATTAGTAAGGTTTAATAAATTAACATGTATTTTTAATTACCTTCACTATTTTCTAATTGCACCAAATCAAATTTTTAATTAAATCATTGGTGATTCTGCTAGTTTAGGCCTAGACCACTCGGCTATTCCCTGACAGTGAACTTTACAACGTTTAAGCATGTAAAAAAGTTTATTGAAATTTGCGAAAATTAAAAGCTTATTTCGAAAGGAAAAAAAAATCGAAAATTATTCAAGGTTCCTGCTGTTCGAAGGTCTTATATTTTTAAGTAGTTATCTATTAAATACTAGAATTTAAATGCTTCATAATAGCAAATATTTTATTTACAAAATTTATAATAAAAAAATTAATATATTCTTTTCCGAAAAATATATATTTAAAAAAAATTCTTTTCAAATTATACAATTTGTTACAGAAATAATGAAATATATTTAAGTTCAGACATAATACTATTACTTAACTTAATTACGTAATAACAATATTATCCAGAATTTAATCATCCACAACAATTTTCCAGTCATTTAATATATAAATAAAAAGAAATACTTTCATAAAAACAATTTTTGTAATTTACGAAGAGTTAGTTTTTCATTTCTGTAAATTTCACTTTTTTCTTGAAATGGAGCATATTAACTCACTTTACAAAAAAAAATTCCTTATCTACTGTGCAGAACAGATTTCTTGACTTACTCGTGTGAATAAACAATTTGTCAGAATTTTTTTTTTTTCATTTCAAAAAGTTTTGAAAAGAATCTAATTAGATTTTGTTTCTGCAAAAGTACACTTTTAAGTGGTAGAAAGAGAAAATAAATTTTTTGTCTTATATGTTATTTCGCAGAACTTAGAAAAAAAAAGTACTTTTATTATTATTTAAGCGCCTTCGTTATCAAAATTACTTTTTTTACACAAGTGAAAATGAATCCCAAGCTTAAGTTGATTTCGACGAAAAGTAAATCCATATTTTTATCTTATCATGACATTTTCTAGGAACTATTTTAATTACTGCATAAATAATTCCTACGTATGCTCTAAAAAGATTGTTAAAATTTATGACTGTTTTGTTTTTCTACGAAATATTAAGAAACTTTTTACATAACGAAATTAAAACTATTTATAATGAGCTTTAGTCATACCCAAGAGAGCTTTCTCATATAATTTGCATATTAATATTTTTTGGTAATTGAGATGATTTATAAAAGCACTTAAGCTTCTGCCTTGGAGTTATAAACATTAACAAATTGATTATGTTTTTCTTTGAAAGTGCGTGAAAATTTCATTTTTTTAAAAAAAAAAAATTCAGTGGTTTGTTTGTTATAGCTGAGACTGTTTTAATGCTCTCGAAATTTAGCATTTTACAAGATTTATATCCGCATTATGGGCATGTTTACTTTAGATTTGAATAGTAAATACTAAACATTTAATATGATATTGCACTTTTTATTCAGTGTTAAAAACAGGAATGTACTTAAATATTGGATTCACCGAGGAAAATACTCAAAAATAAGTAATATTCGTTTTGCTAAAATTTATTATATGGCCTAATAAGAGATAGCCAATAATTTAATTATTAATGTTTGAACTCTGACGAATAAAATAAAGCATATACATTTGATTTAAAGCAAATTATAGTTATAAAAACATCAACTTTAAAAAATATTTTGTTAAACTATATACTAATATATGAAGTAGCGAATACATCATGTGATTATTATTTATTATTACATAATGATATGTTTTATACATTAAGCTTTATTCTATAATTAGCTAATACTTATTTTTAATAGCTATACGTCAATTATTTAACTATTAATTTTGAAACCATGACGTATAAAATAAAACAAATTTACTCTAATAAAAAATATATTCACTTAAAAGATTCACTTTTACAAGAGAAAAAAAATTCAATTTATACGGTTACGCATAATGTAAAAAAATTAAACACGTCATCATATAGTTGACAATCAATATAATAATAATATTTATTAATAATAATATATTAATTAATAAAATAATATAATATTATTTATAAAATAATAATATTTCGTCTTCAATAAAAAATGAAGACGAAAAAATACGTTAATTGTGTGACTGTCAACTTCTTCATTTAGAATATTGTCGGCATAATCACTAACATTACAAACCAGAAATTTAAAGAAAGTTGTGCAGTTCTCGTTTTGCAGTACTAACAATGACTTTTATTACAAATAGCACTATGGGCATACCACTGTAAAATTGAATAACAAATCTAAAGCTTAAAAAATCAAACTCATCTACATTCTAAATCACGAAGTAAACTTTTTTGCCTGTTTAATAATATCAATTATGTGACGTTCTCATTAAGAATTATGTTAACTTTAACTTTGTTAAATACACAAAAGTTTTGCAGAGCATTTAACCATTTTATCGTCGAGTTTTGAAGCATGAAATTTTTTTAACAAATCTGGGATATTTTTACGCCCTTGCTTTTACAAATCTGCCATCGGTTTCTATTTGCGAGCTACAGTTTTTTTTAAATGACATTTTTAAACTATTTTCGCCGAAATGTACAATACGCTAAAATACAGCACCGAACACATAAGAAGTTACGTTTATTCAGAGAAAGTATGTTTTTGTATCTGAATTCGTAACTTAAAATACCGTCTGCACTTGTTAATTAGCATATTTGAGATTAACCCCTTAAGCTATTAAGATTGAGTCCTAGAACGTGAAGATCCGATCATTAGATCAAAAGTTATTTGTTAAACTAAATTAAAATTATTTGTTATAACTTGTTTTTTTATTAAGAATTATGTAGTTGTTGTTGTAGTTTATTTACGTCCAAACATTCAAATTTGAAAATTAAGATTTATAGCTATTCTTATCATGCTAATGTACAAAAAAAATTTTTTAATTGTTGTTTTCGTATAAAAATTTCATGCTTAACCACCTATATAGATATAGAATAAATTTTTATTTCCTTAAAATTTCTGTCCTTAAATAAACTTTTAAGGATAAATAAAATATTACTTCCATAAAAATATTTGAAACTTTTATGAAAGTTCAATCTTTAAAGTAAACACAAAATCTGAACTCCGATCAAAGAAAGAAATATCTAAAATCAACAGTAGGAAGAAACTTGTGATAAAAAAAATCCCCAACCAAATATGGATTTTTAATAAAACCACGAAGAAAGTTTAATTTTTTGTTACGATGCGAACACACCTCGTAACAGGCTCTTAAAACCGGATTATGCGAAGTAAAGCAAAAAGTTTAAATCTTATCGCCAATATATGTGCTTAAAGAAGAAAAATTATTCTTAATAGCTTTTTATATTCTTTCTTCAAGGAAATTAACACCTCTGCTTAGTTTAAACAAAATGTAAATTATTCATATTTAGTTAATAAGAATTTTTCTTACGAAGTAATTTTGAAAGATTTTTTGGAATATTTTATGTCTTTGCTTTTATGTCTTATGTCTTTGCAGTTTCGTTCGAAAAAAAATTTAAGGAAAAAGGAAAACAAATTTAAAAAATACACTTGCAGAGACATATTTTCAATATTTAACCATAACAACGGTGCCTGACCGTAATAAGACGTTAACTGATAAGAGTGCGAAATTATTTAAGTAAATCAACTATGTTTGGGCCTAATTGTAAAACACACTTCGATAAAAGTAACTTTCCTGACAAAATATTTTTTTTTATATTTACTTGAACTATGGTTACAAAATTGAATTGTAAAATGAAACAAAATACTTTTTTATAAGCAGTTTTGTTTTAAAAATTTAAATGTAAAAAGCAGACAAATTTAAAGAATGCACTTGCAGAGACACATTTTCAATGTTGAACCATAACATCGGTGTCTGACAGTAATTATTAGACTTTAACTGATAAGAGTGTGGAGCTATTTAAGTAAATCAACTGTGTTTGCTCGTAATTATTAAACTCGCTTCGATAGAAATAACTTTCCTAATAAAATATTCTTTCAAGATCGTTAAATATTTTTTTTAATATTTACTTGAACTATGGTTACGAAATTGAATTGTAAAATGAAACAAAATACCCTTTTATTAGCAGTTTTGTTTAAAAAAATGTCAATGTAAAAAGCAAACAAATTTAAAGAATACGCTTGCAGAGACACATTTTCAATGTTGAACCATAACATCGGTGTCTGACAGTAATTAGACTTTAACTGATAAGAGCTACTCAACTGTGTTTCGATAGAAATAACTCGCTTCGATAGAAATAACTTTCCTTATAAAATATTCTTTCAAGATTGCTAAATATTTTTTTTAATATTTACTTGAACTATGGTTAAAAAAAATTGAATTGTAAAATGAAACAAAATCCACATACATTGTTGATATGAATTTTATCTTCGATAACATTTTTTGAAGCATTTATGAATTGTTTTATGTGCTTCGGTTTTTATTTTATAAGAACCGGATATATTTTCTGAAAAATACACATTTTATTAGGAAGTTTTATGTATTTCGCAGGTAGATGTTAACACTGAGAAAAAAAGTATGATCAAAACTATTAGTATATGGTGAAAATGTAAAGTATATTTGAATTTAAGGTAAATGTAAATAGATCGATAATTTTACCGAAGCACTTTGTTAATTATTTCATTAAATGTTAATCTTTATAAAATATGGCTTTTGTGATAAAGTTTGGTAAAGGGGGTTGAATTCGTTAATTTCATTATGATACCTTAAAACACTACATAAAAGCAACTTATTCGGAAAAATTTACTTTCCAGCTCTGTATTTGTTTTAAAAATATACATATTTTTTTGAAGTTAGGGTTTTGCTTTGAAAAAAAAAAGTATGATCTACAACCAGAATTAAAACCGTCAGCATTTATGGTTCCATGGGAACACCAATAAGCACGGTGTGACGTGTGGTGCTTAGGGGGGAATAAAAACAACGGCTAGCTAACTTTGATTTATTTTATAAAACATGACTATAGTTAGCACTCAGCACAATCACAAACATAACACATAAAATATATGTGAAGAAGAAAGTAAGGAGCTCTGCATGGCAGGCTTTCTATCGTTCGTTCACTACCACTCACTCTCTGTCTCTGAGTTTTTTATCTAGTTTCTCGCTAGGGGGCGTTGCTAGTTCCAGCTTCTCCACAACGGTAATTTTTATCGAAACACTTTAGTAAGAATTCTGCTAAAATTATGGCTAAAATTATGCTAGCAAAAATTATGGTTTGTTTTATAATATGAGTGGGATAAATGCGGAATTTCGAAAATCAGAAATTCTGATAAACCGTTACCCTATGCACTGAAAAAGGTGCCAAAGGAATGGTTTAAATACTGTATATTTCTGCTTTATTAACTTTAATTATGGTCTTTTTTTTACCAGAAATGTCATTATCATACAGCACGCTAATTTTTCCTGATTTTTTTTTCTCGGTGAAAGAAAGAGTGTAAATGAAAGGAGAAAGCATATGTTAAACATGCATTTTCATAAAAAGATTTTCTATGCTTAACCATAACACCGGTACCATAAAATATTATACGAAGCACATTTGATATTAAAAAAATTAAAACATTTTTGTACTTAATTATAAAACTCGTTTATCCAAATGCTTCTGCGTACAAGAGATACTTTTACAATTTCTAATAAATTTTTCATGTATTTTATTAATATTTTCAAAATTTTTAAATTTTAATGCAAATATTTTCAATTTCAAAATTAAATAAAATTTTTCTAAATAAATTTTTTTTTTCCTAGGCGGCTATTTTTTTAACATTTTTAGGAACATTTTGTGTGTTCTATCATTGACTTGTTAGCGAATATGTTTTTAATGTAAAACGAATATGTTTTTAAAAAAACATATCATTAGATATTTTATTGTTATTTTTACCAAAATCATAACCAAAGTGCTTTAATAAAAATTACCGAGCTTTTTGGTGTTTCCGTAAAGCCAGAAATACATTAAATATTACCATAGTCTGGTAGTTTTTACCATATTTTTTCCTGGGTGTGATTTTTCAAATCCAAATAATATTTTATTTTGTTTCGTTCAGCGTAACAAAATGCTCTTACATAAAATCGCAATAGATATTTTTTAGCAAAATGATCATTATTTAATTTTACTTATTTTATTTTATTTATTTATTTATTTATTTCATTTCTTTCTTTATTTCTTTATTTCTTTATTTCTTTATTTCTTTATTTCATTTCTTTCTTTCTTTCTTTATTTATTTATTTATTTATTTATTTATTTATTTATTTTATTTAATTTAATTTAATTTAATTTAATTTAATTTTATTTATTTATTTAATTTTCTTTGAAAGTAATAATGAATCAGAAAGAGTCATTGGGGTTAGTGAGCTGAGCGATCATGGTTGGTGCTTCTTAGTAATTTAAATTAAATCTTAAATACATAAAACTATTCCCAATATCCGTTATTTTTTTGTGTCCTTTTATATACGAAACGATATTTTTTAGAAAAACTAAAAATTACCTTTCTAAAAGCTTCAATAAAAGTAACTATGCATATTTTTATGATTTTGCTATTTGAGACTTTATAATGTAAAATGCTTTCAAAGCATGTAACCTGAGTCGTCTAATAATTAATCAGAGTTGACGTCAAAAAGTTAGTAAAAGCTACTTGAGATTAGTCATTATCTGAAAGCTTGAGAGCAACTTGATATTCAGGAAACTGCGTGAGTTTGAGGTTGTTAAAAAGTGAAGAAGTATGATAAAAGGAGATGAATTAACGATGCATTTTTCAATTATTTTTGTTTTTGCAACCGCATACTTTCATCGTAACAAAATATCTTTATTTTTTTAGTTTGGTATCTCGATAACTTCAGATCAAAACTAAAGCTTCAACTATACATTATAATGGAAAATTAATTCATCAACTTTTCAATTATTTAAATGAAATATAATAATTTGAAAGATTTGGTTTGAAAAATATCTTTTGAAGCAAAATCATTCGTTAAATATAAAAGTACTGAAATTATATAACTATTTATTACGTAGCTCTTAAATAAAACCACTAATGTATATTTATAATTTATATTAACATGTATCCCATTATTGTTTGCATTTAGTTATAGATAACAATCGTTGAGAAGCAGTCCAACTAAGCGTCGCTATTTTTTCACAAAGAAAAGGATTATTTTGAAAATTTTACCAGAATATGGTAAATTTACCTTGTTTCAGGCTTTTTGGAAACATCAAAAAGCTCAGTAATTTCTACCGAAATGCTTTGGTAATGATTTTGGTAAAATTTACAAAAAAGTATGGTTTTATAATATGAAATACAATTTTAGAAAATGTGATAAATATTGGCAATTTTATAATAATTTCTTAAGGCATGGTATAAAACAATTTATTCAGTTAAATTTACTTTTCAATTTAGTATTTTATTCTAAATATGTGGTTATACGAATTATCATTTTAAAAACCAGAATTTCCAGTAAACCGCTAAAGCATGAGAGAAAAAATTACCAATAAATGGTCCAAATGTCGTATATTTTTGTTTCATTAACCAGAATTATATTGTT
The DNA here is from genome assembly GCF_043381705.1 of Parasteatoda tepidariorum. Classification (NCBI taxonomy): domain Eukaryota; kingdom Metazoa; phylum Arthropoda; class Arachnida; order Araneae; family Theridiidae; genus Parasteatoda; species Parasteatoda tepidariorum. The sequence goes on along the minus strand of NC_092211.1, from coordinate 79,228,777 downwards.
GTTTCTTTAGCCAGAAATGTCACTACCATAAAATGGGGTAATTTTACCAAAATTTTTTCTACTTGTACAGATTTTAATTCGGACTACATAGTCTGGTAATGAAAAATATTAAAAAATCCAAGTTTCCGATTTTTTTAAAAAAAATTCTGTACACCTTAAATCCTTATTTTTTAATACATATTTTTGATCTTTTGAATAATCCCTTACTTTTAACTTCCCTTGCATATTAGAAAAACTCTCTACCATTTCAAGGATTATAAGAATAGATGCATAAATTATTGAAAAAAAAATCGAAAACAATATATCTCACATTTTCTTAAATTTTAATTGTTAAACTTTATTATAAAAAATTTATTAAACCTTTATAGGACGTTTCTCTATTATAACGTGCTACCTTAAAAAAAATTAAATTACAGCTCAGTTATAAATAAAGTGGTCATTTTATAATAACCAACCCTTCGTTATTTCTCTTATTTTTTCTTTAAAGCGGTATTATTTGTTCTTGGAACATATTCTACGTTAAGTTAAAAGCATGTTATAATATTTTCTCATTTGATAAATCTTTTCAATAGCGTTAAACTAGATGTTTGTAGATAGGGGTCAAAAATACTTCATATGGTAATCTTTTTATATCATAAATCCGTCATCAAAATAGGGATCATGGATGCTTCATCCCAGCGATCGTAAGAAAGAGGAAGAAAGAATATGTTTATTATACTCACCAGTTGTCTATACGGGAACGTTTTCCAGCATTTTTCGTTGAGTACTCCTCAGTTTCTTTGAATCACACTCATATGGCAAAAATCGCTTTTCAAATGTAACTAGTGATGGAGAAGTAAGAATGAAAGCTGCGAGGTGTTCTTGAGCGTCTCCCGTTTTTTTAAATTATCATATCCTTCTTCATATGCACTACAGTCAGCAACAGGCCAAGACCATCTCATAGCTTTCTCCAACGGATCTTATCAGGCAGTATGATTCACTAACGATTGACGTTTTATTTTTTAAGGTCTGCTTCTGCACAATCCATCTATCTTGTGCGAGTTTTCCTTTTTTTTCTGGTACTCTGTACACTTGCAAAGGTGACTTTCTTAAAAGGGTTCCAGTTGTAGTATCTAAAAATACGCCCAAGCCATCTGATCTTAAAATTATCTTATGTATTGAAATTTATCATGTTTCTATTGAACCATATTAAAATTTCGAGCCTGTATTCGTTCTGATAAAATAAGATTGGAGTTTTCAAAAGGATTTGAAGCAAAGAATAATACATTACTGATATATTGTAGGGCTACTTTATCATGAACACTTGACAATTTTTCTTATGCGAATGAGCTATTGAGTTACAGTAATGTCGCTAGAAGATAGAGCTTTGCTAGCACACTTTTGATCATAAGTATGGTAGTTTAAATAAGAAATCATTCTTTATCGGTGTTAATCATACTGTAAAACTAATGGTTTATCCCAATGAGCAAATGGTTTCGTCAAAAAGGAATTGAAAAGCATTTTCAACAGGATAACTCCCCCTACCACTCTTCTGGTAGTTAAAAGAATCTGTGGGTTTGGGAATATGATGAATGGTGAACTGTAACAATCTTCAGTCCTTAATAATAGTCTATGACATTGCAATCTTGCAATCAAAATTTCGATAAATATCTGACGAGCTAGCGAATTTAAATATCTATAACAGCTCTGTGACTGATGACAGTGCAATTTTCTATCGTTACTGTGACTAAAAGCAAAATTTATCTGTGAGCAAAATTTAGCAAAATTTATTATGATATTATCACTGCCGAGAATTTATCGCCCATCAAAATTCTGCTCACTGTGATAGAAGTTTTGAGTAGCTAAAGTAGATAAACTTTAAATGGAACGATGAGCTTGAAGAAAATACAAATTAAAATCATTTATCAAACTGCTGAAACAAAATTCAAAGCCCTTTTATTATCAATGGAAATTTTGATGTTTCTGACTTAAATACCAAACACAAGATCAAAAATAAGAAAATAACAAATTAAAATGATTTTTAATTCAACATATTTCCATAGTACTTAAAAGGAGAATAATATTCTATTTGAGCTTCAACTAAAACAAAAAAACACAACTTTCGTTAGAAATTACCTTCGCGTCTGTTAAAGTGGTGCTTTTTTTCGTTGCAGACATGGCAAAAAAAATTGTGATCCCTTTTTAAACAACTTAAATATGATTTTCAAAATTTATATTGTTTTATTTATTAACTCATTTTAATCTAATACTATAGATTTATAAAGATAACTCATAAAGACTATAAAAGATTAGAAAATAGATTCAATTACAATATTTACTATAACGGAGGAAATATACTGCTTAAATACGTTTTCTTATTTTAAATATTATATGTAGTAAGAACATTTTATTTCACAGTTGTATTTTACGGACGACGTTTTGAATAAAATTGAAAATGTTAAAAAAGATATAATGTTTTTGTATGATCGATTATTTCCTTCATAGTTTTTTTTTCAAGGGTTCATAAATAGGAACGAGAAACACTTGTTTACTTCGGAAAATCCATTTATCACATAGAATACTTAGTTTCAACTAAAAATTGCTCTTCTTCAAATATAGTTCTAGACTTCAAATTTTCTTCATACACAAAAGAATATATATTTCAATATAGAATGCAAATATATTAAAATATCTTGTTATTTTGTTTCGGTTTGCAATACAGAGTTTTTAAAAATAAAAATCATACTAACTTTAACTTCTAAAAAAGAAACGGAATTTTAAATTATTACTGAAATTTAAAAAAAAGGTCAGCATTTTTGTTAAAATGCTGATATATTATAATTTTAACTTCATATAACCTGTTTACTAAACATCAATATCATACCGGATAATTGCAGTTTATTCTTTGTAGTAAAATAGGGAAATTGCTGAGATATGATCAAATAAAGAAACTCATCTTGCTTTATTAAGGCAGCATTTTTTTAAATTGACAAACAAAAATTTTATGTTAACAAGTTATTAGACTAATCTCTTTTACAGAGACAAAGATCAGTACTTTCAACAGTCGGGTTGAGGATCCTATCCAAACCTCGCACTCCTAACGACAACGCATTTAAATGACCAATGAATGCGTACTCGCTAACCGATGCGTAGGAGCATAGTACGGAACTATAATACTATCAATACTATAACAGCTAAGTATTCTATAACATCTGTACAATACTATGACAATTGTATATACTATAACAACTGTACAATACTATAACGAAACTGTAATACTATCAATACTATAGAACAGGGGTTTCCAACTGGCGGCCCGCGGTCCGCATCTGGCCCTCGAGGCCTTTTTTTGTGGACCGCGAACTAAAATATGCTAGTTTTCATAGCGGACAATTTTCGTAAAAAATCTATAAGGGCTTAAAATACTTTTCTCGTTTAAGAAAAAAAAATTTTTTTTGTCATCTGTGAAATTTAACATACCAACGGTGCAAAAAAAATTTATTTCTCAGGTTTTGCATCCAAGAAAATATTTATTCAAATACAAAAATAATCGTGTATGTTGTTCTCTCTTTTTTATTTTTTCTTTTTTATTTTTCTTTATTTTGTGAATATAATTTAGCATGTGCGTATCAGAGATTCTCCAATTTAGTTTTTTAAAACCACTCATTTTGGACGAAATTATTTACATTTGTAAATTTTAAAGTGCATTAAAGAGGGAATGAATATCATGCTTTATCTAAATTCCTTGAATTGAATATCGCATGAAAGGAAAAGAAAAAAAAATAAAATTTCAGATGCTCGAGAATTTTTTAGTTGTTGCTATAATTCCTAATACGTCGAAAAAATTTTAATTTATCACAGAATTAAATTTGAAAGTAAAAAAAATCTTGTCACTAAGTTTCAGATTAGGAGAAGATTCAAAATGAAAAGTAACAAGCATTATTTGTAATGCTTGTTATTTTCTCTTTTTTTTAATATTAAAAAAACTTTTTTTTAAAAATCTGACAGCAATATTTAATGTTCCTTCAAACATAAAAGAGTCCTATATAAAATTTTGATAAAGTTGTGGCCCGCCATTTGACTGGTGTTTTTAATTGCGGCCCCCGCCCTCGTGTAAGTTGGAAACCCCTGCTATAGAACTATCAATACTATAGTATTATCAATACTTTCAACAGTCGGATTGAGGAGCCATAGGTATCCGAACTCCACAGTCCTAACGGCAACAAACTTAAATTACCAGAGAATGTGTACTATCTAACCGAGGTTTAGGAGCATAGTGTGAGATCCAGAAATTCGCGAGTTATTAAAAATCACAGTCAAAATTAAAGCTAATTCCTCCAACCCATCCCCCAATCTCTCATGTTAATATTTAAGTAATTTGAATGCAGATTTAAGACCAAAAAGTTCGCTGTAAATTAAAGTAAACTTAATAACGTATATGCTTATGTTTAATGTGATTTAAGTTAAAAATAGATTTTAATGTTCAGTTGTCATTATATTAAATAATAATTAGTTGTACTCTCGTAAATTGAAATAAAAAGTTAGCCGTTACATTTATTGAGAGTAGCAATATTTACATTCACTCCTTATAAAAATAAGTAAAAATTATTTCACTAATTTATTCATTTAAAGAGAGATTAGGAATGATTAAATTTATGAAATAAATGAAATTTAAAACCTAGGAACCCTGTAATGGCATCACAACCAACCTAGCTTTGATATGAAATATTGCTTTTTAATATTTTTATTTGTTTTTTACTTGGGGTAATAGGATAGGATAATGTCAGTTTGTTTCCATTCTGCACGTAAAAAGTAATACTTTTACCTGCACTCTTCTCAGCATAGTAAGCCCGATTTTTCCATGTTATTAGATAACGAATATTGGGGAGAAAAATTCTCACAATTTTGCCCATTTGCTAAACCGCCAGTGGGTTAACTATATTATGGTATTCTTTCTATTCATATGATAACAGTTTACCAGAAATTATGGTTTTCAAAATTTTATTTCCTATTACTACACATTTAGTAAAAAATATAATAGTAAATTTAATCGAATAAATGGTTTTTATGTTATGCTCTAAGGTACCAAGATAAAATTACCGCATTTACAAATATAAAGCATTTATAATGTTACAAATATAACAAATATAAACATTTACATATATAAACAATTTACAATAAATGTTACCTTCCCGAAATTCTTCAGTAAAATTACCGAGATTTTTGTTGCTCTGAACTATTTAAAAAACATAGTAAATTTTACCATATTCTGGTAGTTTCGTAAAAACTTTTTTCTCAGTGCAGCATGCCGAGTTCGATCACTATCATTATAAAGTATAAAATTAAAATGCATCTAAATAGTGGACGCACATACAACATGCATTATTATGTCTTAAAAGAAATATCGCAAATGTTTTCATTAGATGAATACTATTGAAAGATATTAATGTAACAGCACTTAGAAATGAACTAAGATTATCTCAATTTTGAAACAAAAAATGTGTTTGGTGTATGTCAGGCTTAATTTCATGACGCTTCTATCTCAATACTTTTCGATCTCAATCAATAATTCATTTTGATATAAAAAAATTACAAAAAAGACTATTTTATAATTTTTTATTTACTTTTCTTCAGACTGTTATGTTCTCTCAACTACAACTAGCTTTATGCCTGAAAAAGAAGATGGGAACACAATAATTTCTACGCTCTAGAACGAACTTGGAACTAAGAAAATAGGTTTATACAGTTAGGCGCGTTTATGTTTTAGAATAAACAATAAAAAATTATGACTCTTTGGAACTTTTTCGCACTTTATAAATTAAACAAATGACCTTTCGTCACGAGCTCCGTCATTCACTAGATGCCCTGTCTGTACAAGTGCCATATTTATCTGGCATTCACCCAATACCCAGTCTGTATGAGCGCCATATTTAGCCGGCATTCACACGATGACACTGTCTGTAGGAGAGCCATAATTAACCGGCGTCAGGCGTGAAACAGTTTTGCAACCGACCCAATGAACCAGAAACTCCCATTGCCAATATTCCATATATCTTTGGGCCAATACTCCATCTATTTCTGGCCAATATTCCATTTACATATATTGTATAAATGTCCCTAAAAATATGTTTTGAATACGCTTAATAAATTTTGTAAGTCAAGACAAGTTACGTTATATGTTATATTTAGGAGTAAAGTATTTTCTAGCTACAACAGTAAAATACAATAAGAAATCTTAACGTGCACGTGCGGTGGTGTACCATGCAGTGACGTCACGTTAGCGGGATTCAGTGCTGTAACGAAAGGGTTAATCTACCTTTAAAAAATATGCACTTAAGGCCTTTAAATCTTTATTATTTATACATTAACAATCTTTTTTCTAATAATATGTTACATGGAATTACCGCGTTTTTAGAACGGCGCGTTTTCAGTTATTCGAATTTTGAATTAGTCTATGTTTGTGCTTCTTAAGCGATAAGAATATTTACGAACACTTACCCAACGAACAAATATTAAAATCTGCAGTACATGTATCAAAAATATGTTCAATTTTCACGCCGCATAGAAAAAGATTAAAAAAAAACCACGTTTGCAAACACTTATGCTGTTGTAAATTTTAAATAGTTTCGACATAATAAATGGTTATTTTGCGTGCTTAAAATGAAAAGAAGTAATTTCCTTTCAGTTGAAGGATTGCTGTTAGTAGTTTTAAAGTTGCATAGAAATATGTTCTGTTGAATGTGTTTTAGTTCCGACTTTCATTTTATTTAGAAATGAGTTATTTATTTTTTCAATTTCTTTTGTTGCGAACGAAAATGAAAAGAGTAATATACATAGTAGCCAACTTTTCTAGTTTTTACGAAATTTTTACATTTTATATTTAAAGTTATAACAAAATATATGCATTGTGTGATATTTTTTTATCTCAGTTTAACAAACTTGATTTAATTATGACTTTTACCACTACTATATATAGTTAATTTAATTAAATAACTGAATAATTCAATAGTAAAGTATTGCGTTTTTGAAAAGTTAAAATGACTCCTGCTTACAGTATTAAAATGAATTGTTAATTTCAACAAGTGCAAAAAAATCTTAACAGCGGACAGTGTAAGAGACGACAAATATGAATATAGCATAAAAGTTACTTTATCTAAAATACTAGGCGGCTCCATCCCCTTCTCGCTCCAATCACCAACCCCTAGTATTAATTCTCATTCATTGTTAAATTCAGTATTTTTCACTAAAAATTTAAACAATTTTCTTTATAAAATATGCAAAATTATTATAAGTGTATGTAAAAATGTTTTGTTTTGTAGTGGCCCTTTAAGTTAATGTAAATTCGCTTTGTTAAGATGATTATCTGGGTGTGCAAAATAATCAACTTACAAATACAGAAAGTGTGACACAAAAGAAAAAATAAATGAGGATTTATTTTTATCATTGACGATATAAAATGATTGTTTTTTATTTGGACATATATCAACCTAACAGTTCAAATTAGAAAAGGGTTTTTATCTCTTTAGATTTCAGTTTCATATATATTTCTAAAAATTTCAATGTAAATGTTAAGCTTTATATCAGGCTGTATCTAATCTCGCTTTTCATATTTTGTTCTTTTTTTGTTACCTTCGACATCAACTCAAGTTTCGACTTGAGAAGGACTTCATAATTCAAACCAATCCAATCTTTCATTTGTAGGAGTAACAATAAATAAGTAAATATAAATAATAAATATATATATAAATACAAATAAATAAATAAGCCTAAATATATAAATGTAAATAAATTAATAAACCTATATATATAAATGTAAATAAATAAATAAGCCTAAATATATAAATATGAATAAATAAACCTAAGTAAATAAATATAAATAAATTAAAATAAATAAATAAATATAAATAGTTACATCCAGAGTTACGATAGGATTCGAACCCGCTAACTCTATGCTTCCCTTTTAGGTTGCTGGAACATCGCTGATGTGGAAGCTACCGATTTAGTTCAACCTAATCCAAGCATTTGTATATTTGCAGCTACACATTTTTTATCTTTAAAAGTTAGTAAAAATGTTAGCTTACAGCTTGCATAGAAAGAAGACAACTTAACAGAGAAAAAAAATTTAACAAATGTTTCTAATTTAATAGACTTTAATAAATAAACCTAATATTATATTATTAATAATAATTTAATTATAAACCTAATAACGTTGCGTATATACTAGTTTTGTGAAAATCACCACATTTACAACCAAACAGCGTGATATTTAAACTACAATTTACTGTTAATTTTACCAAACAATCTTAATCAAAGCTCTTTGGTTAAAACTACTGAGGTTTTTGGTGATATATGGTAAACTTTATCATATTCCGGTAGTGTTGATCATATTTTTTTTCTCAGTGAGATAGCCCTTTAACGCAGATGGGTCACTGGTGTCCCTTTTATATCGTTTTTTTTTTCTGATGCTCTAATTACAAGCAAAAATATAGTTTGGTATTTTTTAATTGTAAAAGAACAGTGAAATAATTATAGTTTGTCCACCAGGAGTTGGCACTTGGCTCCGCCTTCATCACGTGGTATTCGACGATACTGTTTCGCTCTTTCTGGGAGAAGGATGTGAACAATCCTGATGAAGGTTGCTATATGGAGATCGTATGACAAAAATATTTATTTCGCAATCTTTATGTGCATTTTTTTAGCATTAAATATTCCATAAATTCGATTATATTTCACTCCATTTATGATATTTCTCTCTTTTGAGTGAATAGTTTGTCCTTTTTTAGTCATTTTGCTGAGAAAACAGCAGTTTTTAAATTTAAATATATTTAATTAGCTAGAGTAGCGAAAGGTATAATATCAGATGACAAAGCGATGTAAGTGACTGAAAAAGAATTCAGTTTGTGTTCGGGAACATTAAGGGTTGTTTTAATTTCAAGCACGGAGATGTTTCTCCTCTTTACTCCCACGCTGAAATGAACTCTGCGTCCGAGGAGGTAGAGCCAAGCACCCACTCTTTGTGAATGAACTATGCTAACAAAATCTGATAGATTATCGGATTTACATTTGTACTTAAATATAAAATCCAAAAAAAGATAAAATAGTTTGAATATTTTTTCATTTATATTTGAAAGGTTATCAATAAATAACTTTGTAAATTAAAGAAATTTTAATGAGGAATAACTGATTTTCTTAGATCTAAATAACTGCTACAAAGTGTAAATTTTAAAAATTATTGTTCGGAAGTAAGTCGTGTTGGAAAAATTTTATCTTTAACACAGAAAAGACACCGGTGTTTTATACTGTATTTCATTACCAGAAATTATTGAAATGGCAAATAAAATATTTTTCACTTATTTTGACCTAAATTGATGCAAATAAGGAAGAAGTATGAAAAATATGCTTAAAAAAATTCTGTGACAACGGGTTAATAAACAAAAAAACTTTATAAAGCATTGTCAGTAACTAATAAAAGTATAAAAACGTAAAATATAATTTTAATGGAACAATAAATATCTTATTAAGAACACCTTATGTAATAAAATATCTCCCCAAATAAACTATACCTGATATTATATACAAATACTTTATTAGCTATAAATTCAAACTATCATTAACAAATACACATATTATTAACTATAGCACTTTCTATTATTAATTTGACAGGTTGAAACCTTCTATATCAAGTGACAAATTAAACAAATTATACTAAATAAACTTAATGCAGTCCCGAAGTTAAGAAAAGATTTTTGAAATAAAGGCTGTAGGGAAAATTTTCTTCCCAAAATCCCTCTTTTAAGCTTCTTTCAAAGTTCTTAAAAAGTAAAATCTAGACACATGCGAAATAATCCTCTTAACCGAAGAGATTACCCATCCTTTTCTGAACTACTTATAGAACCATATAGTTTTATCTTTAGATGCACCTTATGTTTATACTATATAGTTTCACCCATAGCGTAAAAATAGGATCAAAATATCAGATTCATTAACTGTAGTAAAATATGTGAATAATAATTTTATATGACAGATTTATGTAGGTATAAATAATAACTAAATAATTCTAGGAAACGGAAGCTGTAAAATATTACTAAATTTAAAAAAATTCACCCGCTTCAAAAATATACAAATTGAAAGTAACCGTCACCATGCTTCAGGCACTCAAAAACAGTCACCCATTTTCAAGACTTGCCAAACATGAATAAGAAGAAAAAAATGATTTGAAATATAAAACGTAAAGTTGCTAACGAAAAATGGACAAATACAGGTTATAAACAAAACTAGGAAATCCTCTGTAGCCGAGAGAGAAATTTTTATTTCTTTTTTTATTTTCTCTTTTTCTCTCTTGGCTACTGTGTTTTTTTTTAGTTTTGTTTCTCACCTTTTTTTTCTCCAAATTTCGTTGGTAAATTTGCGCTTTATCTTTAAAATCCCTTTTTTTTCTTTCTCACTCACGCCTGGCAAGTCTTGGAAATGGGTGACTGTTTTTGAGTGCTAGAAGCATGTCGACTATTATATTTAATTCGTACATATTTTGAAGAGAATTAAGTTTTTAGTTTAGTAATATACCTTGGTTTAATTCTAATAAAACATTTAGTTAATAATGTATTTAGTTAATGAAAAGTTAGATTTTTGGAAGAAAAACTTATTTTATTATAGATTAAAAAATTATAATAATATTAAAAATAATAAAAAATTAGCTACTCATTTATAATTTTTTTCCAATACTTACTAATCAGTTATAACTGGTTCCTAGGGATATGAAATTAAAAGTGAAGAAGTTTCTAAAAACAAAATATTATATCAACGATTCACAGCTAAAAAAACTTGTTTAGTAAGTAAAAAAATAGCTAATGAATTACTAGTAATTTTATAATATTTATTACATTTTAGTTACATTCACTGTAAACGAAAAAATTGAGGCGTAACTTTACACAAAATGTAAAAAGTTGTTCAAATATTAGCTACATTTATAACTTCATTATTTTGAATGATTCATTCATTATTCATTATTTTGAATGATTTTTCGTTTCAAGTTAAATCATATCATGTAACCAAATTTAAGATGGTTGCGTCATAAGTAGAGCCCGGATTTTGATGACCAAAAGAATCTCAATTAATGCCCTTAAAAAGTGCAAAAAATGCCCTTACAAACTGCAAAAAATGCCCTTAAAAGTGCAAAAAATGCCCTTAAAATGCGAAAATTGCGCTAAAAATGCCTTATGACATGACTTAAATAGAAGTAAAAATATTGAACTAAAACAATGTTTTACTCTTTAAAATTATTATGAGTCGTTTCAAAATTTTAAAGCAATGCAATTACTTGTTCTACGTTCATTAAAGTTTGAAAAATATGTTTTATATCCTAAAATAGCAAAGAAAAGGAAAATATATTGGCTCCAAAACATTTTCATTTGGTATAGAAACTTAAATGAATATAACAACTTCCATCTCATAATATTACTAAATATCAGAATTACAGTGGATTATTAATTTTTTTTAAGTATTCTGAAATGTAAACGAGTGTCTCTTGTCTGAAAGCAAATTTTTATACCAGGAGAAGCTTCTTTCAACGTCTACTGATGTTATTGGTGCGTACTTGAAAAGGACGGTCACACTTACTGACAATTCTTCTTCAATTTGAAAAGATGTTGCTTCACCTTTTAATATCCTAGAGATTTTCTTCATTGTTTGGAAGCCAGTGAAATAATAAAAAATTATAAGAAATAATAAAAATTAGAAAAAAATTAACAAAAAATTTAAAAAATGCTTTAAAATGCAAAATACGCCCCAAAATATAAAGAAAATGACCTATAAATCTCAAAAAATGCTCTGAAGGACAAAAAATGTCCAAAAATGCAAAAAAAATGCAAATGTCATCAAGATCTGGGCCTTATTCATAAGTTAAATAGTCTAGGAATTGTATTGAAGATGTTGAAAATATACTTTGAGCATTAGACCAATGTTAACAAAACTGTGTTATATTGTACAGTCTTATAAACAAACCAGTAATTTACTTGATAAAAATAGTGCACTTTATGATTCAGTATGTCTTAGAAGTTTTTGTAAATGTACATATTTCTTAAAAGTACGGTTTTTGTAGATTCGCATATTTCATTAAAATAAAGCTTTGAAAATTTATTTCATTAATGTTTTTTTAAAGGTTTGAATTTCAATAAAAAAATCCTTAAATAATGTGAAACAAAGTTAGTTTAAAGAATTGTGCGATATTATCATGCACTGAGAAAAAAAAGTATGGTTGAAACTACCAAAATATTGTTCAATTTACCATGTTTCTAGTTCTATGGAAACTTCAGAAAGCTCTGTAATTTTTAATAAAACGCTTTGGTAATGATTTTGGTAAAATTAAGAATAAAGTTTACAATAAGTAATTAAATTTGTTAAATGTGGTAAAATTTGGTTATTTAAAGCATAGCATCATAACCATTAATGAGAACTATAATTTTAAGATTCAGAATTTCCGGTAAACCTTTACCATATAAACAGAAAAGTAGCCAGATATTTTTACCGTTTATTTTGATTTCATTAACTAGAATTGCGTTTCTTTAGCAAAAATATCATTAGCATATCGTATAGTAATTTTACAAGAATTTTTTTCTCCGTCTGTAAATGTGCATATTTCATTAAAATAAGGTCTTGCAAATATGCATAATTTATTAAACTGATGTTTGTGTATTTTTTATTAAAGCAATTTCAATAAATAATTGCTTGAAATAATTTTGAAAAAAAAGTTAGTTAAAGAATCGTGTCAGATTATCATATCTGTTATTTTATCTGTTATACCAAGCAAAAAAATATCAGCGTTATTTGAATGTGAAAATTCTTATCGTTGTACTGTTACATATTTTATTTTTTAAAAAAACGCATACTTAGTTTAATGAAAATCTTTTGTTTACTTATAAAAAGAACAATAATTTCTTTAAACTTCTTAACAGTTAACGTAAATTTAGAATCAACGGGACAAAAATATAGCTATAAAGTTTGAAAACTTACATCAAGAATTAAATATTAAAAAAATGGATTTATGAATAAACATGACACTTTTATTTCATTTTTCTAACAGATTTATCCGACCATGGAAAAGTTTTATTTTTTTAGTTAGCAGTGGAATTCATTAAACTTTACGCAAATTAGAGTTTATAACTTAAATAACATTTTCAAGATGAAAAATTTCTTTTAAAGTCACCAATAATTTCTGTTAACAATCTTTTATAAAAATAAATTTAATATCCGCTTCCTTTTCTTTTAATTTTATCAGTATTAAAAAATATGTTTCATACTTGTAAATTGCTACAATTATTAGCTCAATGTTTAAATATTCGACTTGATTTAGAAATAAAATAGAGAGAATAGATTAGAGATCCGTTTAAAGATAATTGAAAAAGATTTTTTAAAATTTATTCAGTGTACACTTTTCATTTTTATATCTTTTAAACTTGTGAAAAGTTAAACAAATTTTATCTGGTATGTTTCACATAAAATTATACGAAAAAGCTAGAAACTTTAGCCCAAGAGTTTTCAAAAATTTTACACAAAATCAGATAAAAGAAAATGCAACGAGATGTTATTTTTCTATTGTCATGTTAGTTGTTTATATCAATTAATTATGATTTCTTTTTAATATATATAGATAATAAATACATAATTGTTTAAGGAAACAGCAGTGTTGCTATAAGCTACTGCTTCATTGAAAGTGTGTTTTCTTATCAAAATATGTTTTAAAAAAATTAAGAATATAATTAAAATAACAAACTACAATTGATGAAACACTCTACGAAGTGTAAAATTTAAAAAAACGCACACCTTGGAATACTTTTTATTTAATGATCTAAACTTTGCGATGTGGGACTCAATATTAAAGTTTGAGTCGTATTTTAAAAATTCGATTTCTCAGGAATTATTGTACAATTTTCGCTCAAATTTTGTGTATTTCGCCATGTAGAATAGCATTCTATAAAATTTTAATGCCTTACTATTCAAAATATTTTCGACTGTTATTAAATCGAATAATAAAAAATTATAAATATTTACTAAAAGTTGTATTTTGCATGTTTCACCAAACATCCTCCAGCTACAAAAATAAAAAGCATTAATCTCAAGTCTAAGTATTTCTCTTATTTCTCACCTATCAGAACAACATCTTAAATGTCTCACTGAAAGAGCTGCCATCATCTTACAAATTGAGCACATACCTCAGAGAAATACATCAATTTCATTCCCTTTATTTGAGTAGCTCATTTTACATACACAATGTTTTTTTAACCATTTTTTTTTCTCTAATGCAACAAATAAATGTCGCTTATCTTTTTTCCTGTATTTAGGAATTTGCTATCCCGCAGATTTAAAAACCCATAACTTTCTCCTCTTTCTTTTCGTTTGATTGATGTATCTTGCTCAATAAAACTCTAAGTCAAAAATTTGACTAAAAGCCAAAATTGAAACTAAGTATTTAAAAACTTGATCAAATATATTATTTAGAATGATTTATTAGTTTTAACCATAAAATATTCTTAAAAGGTTTAATACTGACATCATGCTTTTATCTCTTAAAAGAGTCTAGTTGTCTAAAAATATTTTAAACTCATTAAAAAATCTAATGTCAGTTTAAAAAAGATAATTTTATTTTTCTAGTTAGTAATGCTTATAATTTATAATGATCTAAATAAAATTGCATTTATGAAAGTAATCCATCATCTAAAATAAATTGTTTTTAATATATAATCATAATTAAGCTGCATTATTTAGAGTATAATTTGAATAAACTCTTCATCATTATTTTTCGTTAAATAAAATATGATGAAAAATAAAAAAATATATATTGAAGGAAGAAAAACACTTTAAAAGCCGCTTTTCAAATTATTCTTAACTAATAATAAAAAATGTTCAAATAAGCTTAAGCTTCAAGAGTTTTTCGGTTATTAAAACGACGACGAAAATTAATCATGTTGTTACGGTCATGTAATTTAAAAGATCTCATCTTAGTTTTCAAGAAAAGATTGCAGAATTTTCCTTTATTATTTTTTATCCGTCACTGCATAAAAAGTTAAAAAGAAAAATAATAAACAACAGCATATTAGCTATAACTATATAATTCATGAAAAGTCAAAAATAATTTAATTTTTTTGAAATTTCCAGAGCTTGTTAACAATAATTTTAAAAAGGTGAAAACTGTTTAGTTACGCAAAATTACTACATTTCCGTTTAGAAATGGTTTGTTTGTTTTTATTAGTTAATGTATAAATTATAAACTATTACTAAATAAAAGTAATTTAATTGTTTGAAAATATAAATATAATTCAAATAAAATTAAAGCTGATTTTAAAATTATATCATCGTACTTCTTTCGTTTTTTTTCTTCAATTGTAGTGCACAATAGATAACAATGATATATCTATTTTAATTTTAATGCTGTTGGAAAAATAAATTCAAAGCCTCTTTCTCTGAAAATATTTTAAGGCTATTTAAATTTCATTTAATTTAATTTTATGTTTCTGTATTTTATTTAATTTTATAACCATTATGTGACAACCAACCCAATTTTGCGTTTACAACTACTTGTAATAGCCTTGTAATTTTGAACCTCATCCAG
The DNA here is from genome assembly GCF_043381705.1 of Parasteatoda tepidariorum. Taxonomy (NCBI): domain Eukaryota; kingdom Metazoa; phylum Arthropoda; class Arachnida; order Araneae; family Theridiidae; genus Parasteatoda; species Parasteatoda tepidariorum. The sequence continues at coordinate 79,213,194 of NC_092211.1, read as the reverse complement.
AAGACTAGGGAACTCCTGAATCTAGTATTGGGAACAATTTGCCTTCGTACAGAATTTTTTGATGGGACTAACCCGCATTTGGTGTTACATGGAGAGGAAAGCCATGAAAAATCCCACGGTTAGACTGACGGCAATGGGACTCTAACCCATGATCCGTTTACCACTGAGGTTATATCCCAGCACTGTGGTCAGTGCGAGCAGGGTCCGGAATTCATATCGACCAACCATCGCTGGGATACGAACCCGGGTCATCCCATAGGAAGACGAGTGCTCTATCTACTGGTCCACGTTATTGACATTAACTTCTTACATATTGACACTAAAAGAAATTTTAAAGTGTCTTTATATAGCAAAATTTAAATTTAAAATTCCTATTTTATCTACTTTATCTGTTTTCATTGGTGAAGCTATGATCTATTACTATGATCAGATTAAACATGTCTCAGAATAAAAACATATTACATATATCATTGTGATATATCACTGGTTTAAAACTTGATCATTTGACTTTATGATAGCTGTTGTCTGTCGATTTTAAAACCAAATCCCTCTCCATGTTTTATCAAATAAAAATACCATTTGTCATATGTCTCTTTTATGAAAAAGATGAACGTTCATTGGATATTGACAAAATTTTGTGCCGACGCATTTTATTCAATTACTGACGTTGAACAGACACAGATTTGCAGCTGTATCAGTTCAAAATCTTGTAGTTGAAGTTTTGAACCTGTCCGGAAGAAAATAGACCTCTTGAATGAAACAGTGGTGCATATTTGCCTACGTGGGTAACTACTAAACTAACACGTATCTGTGCTGAATGGAGAAGAAAATCACTTAAATCTTTAAAGGTTAGCCCAACAGCTTGGGTATTCTAACCCGTGATACATCAGTCAATGGAGATATTTTAAGTTAGTTCTATGGTTAGTGCGAGCTAGAAGCATTACCAATCATTATTTACAGTCAAACCTGGTTCGCCGTATTGGAAAGCGAGTGCTTTATCCCCTAAACCATTCCAGTTCAAAAATATCTCAACCAGGAACCTTTACCATAACAATAATTGTAACAATTTGTTGTTTAATCATCTTTTCATGATTATTATTAGTGTTGTTTTCCCTTATCATCTTGACTTTCATTTTCTGTCAGAAAGAAACAGATTATATTAAATGCTTAAAAACAAACTAATATTACCGTGCGAATAGAATCAGCTGAAAACTTAGAAAGTTGAGAGATAAATAAAAATCTATTAAATCAACTCCCAACATCAATGAAATCATCTAACGATTCAGATTCAGATGTTGTTTTGTACAAATGGTTAATTCAAAAATGAAGTGAAGGAATGCAGATGAACTTAAAATATTTTATTTATTTGAAAAATAGACAAATATTAAGTTGTTTTATTAAAATATAATTTAAAACCCACACAAAAGTTTATTTTTTTATAAAAAAATCGATATTCACAGTTTACTGATGAAAGTGACTTCAAAGATCAATAAAATTTATTTTGATCAACTGATTTCAAAAAGAAACAAAGGAGCACTATTATTTAGAACAGTGATTACCAACTGGCGGCCCGCGAAGCCTTTTTTTGTGGCCTTGAACCAAGATATATTAGTTGTCATTTTTTTGTGGACAATTTTCGTAAAAAATCTGTATGGGTTTTAAATACTTTTAAGTTTTATATCTTAACAATTTGATATCTGTTGCAGATTATTTGTTTAAGACATAAATGCACATTAAAGTTATTGTAGCCAGAATTTTTTGATATGCAATTAAATATTTTCAAAAATCCACTTTTTATTTTAATTTGTAATTCACTACTTTTGTTTCGTACAACTAGATAAAAATCTGATAGTAATATTTAATGTTCCTTCAAACATAAAAGTGCCCTATATAAAATTTTGATAAAGTTGCGCCCCGCCGTTTGACTGGTATTTTTAATTGCGGCCCCCGGTCTGATGTAAGTTGAAAACCCCTGATTTAGAAGAATGGTGCAGATGTACTTTAAAACAAAATATCTTTATAATTTTTTAGGGTAAAGTTATTTTTAAATGATATCAGAAATAAATGTATAAAAACGTTGATTTAAAAGAAATTACATTATATTTTTCATTGGTGCAAATAGATTTTAAAAAATTAAGTAACTTTCATAATCCGAAGATTTCGATTATCTGAAGAAGGTTTGATCCAATTTAATTCGGATAATCGAGGTTCTACCGTACTTAATATGCATAATAAAAACGAAGAATAAGTATATCACTATGAAAAAAACTTTTTAATGAATAAATATTTAAAGTCACTTTTAATTAAAAAGTAGAATGACTTCTTCTTGGAACTTCTTCTTTAATCTAGCTATTTGAATATTTCTCATAATTTATGCTTTTCTTAAAGATAACCGAATAATATGCTTCTTGCAAGTCATTTACCTTTCTCCAAAAAGTTTCAGAGTTTTAGATTAGATGTCTGGAGACCAGATTGTCACATATGCAAATATCTGGGGTTTTTTTTAAATTTAATTCTGGAAGAAATTACAAGCATATATAATGCCGGACGCGCCTCAGAATTAATCAGCGCCTGTAGCTGATTTTAAATAAGTCAATACCTCGAATTATGTGAGAAACTAAATTTTTAAAAAAATTCTTATAACTTAATTTTGGCGTTAAAAAAGGGAAAATATTTACTCTTCAAAGTTTAATTTCTGTTTTATTATCCGTGACAAAAAAGTGACTTGACTTGAAAATAGGGCCTTTAGAATCAATTCTAATCTTTCTATTTTAGTTTTTTTACTCAAATATTTTCCTAAATTTCGTGCCACATTTATGTTCCTTAAAGTAAGGATACAATGCAGTTTTGGGTTAATTAGCCTGTCTTGCTGTGTAAAAAAAAATACATACTTCAATTTCGAGACATTTTCTTCGTTTTTCTAGACGAACAATTATTTTTACAAACAAATTACTTTTTTGGATACTTTTTGAGGATAAAAATTTCGTCAAAAACGTTATATTGACATAATTGAGCCGCGATAGCTCAGGGGATAGAGCGTTCGCCTTCCAATGATGTGAACCAGGTTCGAATCCCAGTGATGACTGATCGATACAAATCCGCATCCGGCTTGCACTGAGCACAGTGCCGACGTAAATTATCCTCAGTGGTAGACGGATCACAGGTTAGAGTCCCTTTGCAGTCAGGCTAACCGTGGGAGGATCTCATGGTCTTCCACTCTATGCAACGCAAATGCAGGTTAGTGCCATCAAAAAGTCCTCCACGAACTCAAATTTCTCCTAATACTTGATTGTGTTCAAAATTACATAGCTACGAAGTTGAACATTAGGCGTTGTAAACTCAAAAATTGGATCGGCTGCTCAAAGACGATTATCAAATGAAATATTGACTTAATTATTAGGAAATAAAGCATGAAATAAATGTATTATGAGTACTCAGTTTCATCCAAAATATAACTGAAGGAATATTTACACAAGTTAACGTGCTACTGTCTGTACCATACATTTCAAATGGTTTTAACATCAGATAAAAACGCTGATGTAGAATCGGTCATGGCGTAATAGTGGATGAAAAGAAAAGTATCATAGTCTTTAACTATTTAATTTACTACAAAAGATTAATATTACAGTAAATAAAATATTGTATGGTAATATTTTATGTAAAATGCGAGGAACAACAGGAATTCTCAGAATACTCTGTAATGACAAACGATTTGATGAAGAAGTTTTATTAAATATTTGAGAGTTTGTATTTTGTCAAAAATCACTGGAATTTAGGACAGAATGATTGTCAAAAATAACAAAATACAGCACCAGAACTGAAAAATCGTCAAATGATAATTTTACTTCAGAGAGTACTTTTTTTTAAATTAAATCACTTCATGCAAGTTTTTAATTTCATGAAAACAGGTAATCTCACTAGTGCTTAGTGCGGACCAGAACTAAGTCCTAAGGCACCTTAAAATGAGATTTATGAGATAAAATATAAAAGTAAAATTTTGCAAATTAGAATACTCAAAATTAGAAAATTTTACTTTTTAAAACAAAAATTCCGAATTTTCTAAAAAAAAAAGTAGTGCGTGGAGTCCCTCCACGCGGAGGAAGTTAAACTTCTCAACCTGCGACGTTAATTGTAGAAGATTCAGCAGTCGTAGAAGGATCACTAGTTCTATTCAACGACTCTTTTTCCTGCTCCGCTCGCTTCCGTACTCTGTAATATTGTGCATTTTTCCCTCGTGGACCTCTTGAATAAGTGGAAGTGCTTGTGGTTGCCTCATCGTCTCGTCCTGGAAAATATATTTTTATTAATAATGTATGTGAATGCGTCATAATGTAATTTCAGAAGAGAAAACCTAACAATCAATTGATATTCACAAGAGACGTACCTTGACATAACCTTAAATCCGTCGCATTGTCCATGGGATTGTTTCCCCTCATTTTTTACAATTGTTATCCACTAAATTTGAAAATAAAAGATACTACCTTATTAAATTATATGTGTATCAAATCAAACTGAAATATTTATAGAAAAACAATACTTTTATGACTTTTATTATTTTTTGCTAGTGAGAACCAAAACAATATGGAAATGAAAGAGGGAAAACTGGAACCTACCAAGTGATTTCCCGGCCAATAAAAATGTAGCGTTAAACGTTTAACGCAACCTTGTTGGAAGTCGCATGAGAAGTATAACTTCAAAAATTAAAATCCGAGATTTTCTTTGACTGTTAAAAATACTTTAAAGGCTTTAGTTAGTATTAACCTAATTCAAAATTAAACTAAGAGTTTTAAAGCATAACTTCGTAGTACTTGAAAATTCAATTATGTTAAAAATAATTCACAGTGCTTTATTTTCAAATTCAGTATCAGAAAAAGCATCGACTCGGTATTATTTATCCAAATTTCCATTAAAAAATGCTCTGAAATGTATACATGTTCCTGTCAAATAATTTGAAAATGAAAAAATTTATTTTTTCCTTAAATTACAACGATTTTAAAACAATATAAATGCTGAGAGAGCTTTAATGAGGAAATCTGCATTCCATTTATCACAGCACTAGTTAAACTTCAACGTTTTAAGATAACAAAGTTGGTCACGTAAAGATATTTAAACTCATTAGTTCAAATGTCATTGGTAAGGATGCGGGCTGCATCCGAGAATATTTCATCCGTTCGTAAACGGAAAACTTAATTACGAAATTGTTATGAGATTCTCTCAAGATGTCACCAATTTTCAGATAACTGAGAATTTGAAATGGAGGTAATGTTATTACATTTAGAACTAATCAACCTCTTACACTCTGAATCATCCTTACGTCTGAATTCTATGAGATAATTTATGAAGATCGTGATACTCACCTGTCAGCGGTTACCTCAAACTAATTTATAAAACAACGAATTTGCATTCGGTTATTTAGATTGAATGGTTTATACACTATTACTTGAATACTTTAACACTAACGATAACGATAAAAATGTAGGGCGCGTTTCGTTTGCCACTTCAATCATAAGGAACACCACTGTAAAACTTTTATAAAAATAAATTTTATTAATTTGATATAACGCCCCTTGCCGTCAGCCTAACCTTGAGAGGTTCTCATGGTTTTCCTCTCCATGTAACGCAAATGCGGGTTAGTTCCATCAAAAAGTCCTCCACGAAGGCAAATTTTCCCCAAAATCTGATCCAGGAGTTCCCTTGTCTTCTGGATTGGGTTCGAAATTACAAGGTTACGGAGTTGAACATTAGTTGTATTACATTATATGTCCTGTCAGCTTGTTGAGGATTGGGAGCATATATTAATCCATTGTCCAAATTTTAAGCACGTTAGGGAGAAAATTTTTCATTCAAAAACCACCTCTTAAGAATTGCGAAATTATGCCACGAGGCGGCGCTCACATCATATAACACATTATTATTCAGTTGCCATTCAACTCTAGCATCTTCCTGTCACTCAATGTGATCGTGTCCAATTTTATGTTATTAAGTTTGTAAATAAAATGTTTATGTTTGTAACAGTCCGCTAATGAATAGATCAATATATCACGAACACTAAACAAAAGTGGTCATCGCCGAGCACGAAGACAAACCGAACGCTTGTGGAAATTGAGTACGAAATCGAAACGAACAATGGCTTTGGAGCAAATAACAGTATTTAACCAAAAGCGGGGTTATATACGAGGACAATTGACAAGGATTGAAAATGCACTTCAGCAAAATACTGATTTACCTGTGGACAATACGGAAATAACTCAAAAGTTATCAACATTGGATAAACTTCGACCAAAGTTAGAGGATCTACGCAGCGAATGCTATTCTACTTTTTCGGATGAGGATTTGCCTGATTTTGAAGAAAGTTTAGATGGGCTGCAAATTGACCTCGAAACATGCGAGGTAAGCTTTCAAAAACTTTTAAATCCAAATTCTAATTCAAATGAAAATAGTTCGTCCTCTGGTAACTGTAAACTAAAATTACCGTCAATTAATCTTCCCGAATTTTCAGGTTTATTTGTTGAATGGTTGTCATTCAAAACGCAATTTATGTCTTTAATTGACGATAACAAACAGTTGTCAGAACAACAAAAATTGTTTTACCTTCAGTCGGCACTTAAGGGTAACGCTAAACAATTAATTACGGTAAATGATACGTACAACAGTTTATTCGAAGCATTGAAAAAACGATTTGAAAATACACGGTTGCTAATTATGAGTCATATTGGTGAAATATTTAATTTTTCTAAAGTTAAATGTGAATCTGCGTCTAGTTTAAGACAGATGCTCGATAAAATTGAAAGTAATTTGCGATCATTAAAACAACTAGAATTAGAAACGAACCCTCTTTGCGAAGCAATATTAATTTATATAATTATTCAAAGAATTGATATTGACTCACGTAAATTATACGAAATGGAATTGGGTTCGGAATTACCGAGTTGGGAAAAATTTACGGAATTCTTAACTAAAAGATGTCAAGCACTAGAAAATGTAAACAGAAATTCAGGCGAATTTAAACGGGAACCAACCCCGAAATTCAAAACTCTAATGGTGAAAAACGAAAACAAAAATAATTGTTTATTAGGATGCATGGAATCCCACCCTATTTTCAGATGTAAAAAGTTTATCGATTCTAACGCAGATGATAGATTAAAATGTGTTGTAAGGAATAAATTATGCTTTAATTGTCTCGGATTTCACACAATGTCTAAATGTAAGAAAATTCATTTAAAATGTAAATCTTGTAACAAGAATCATAGTACAATGTTACACGGAGCGAACTTTTTCTTCGATAGACAAAATCAAAACNCCTCAGTGGTAGACGAATCATGGGTTAGAGTCCCCTTGCCGTCAGGCTAACCGTGGCAGGTTCTCGTGGTCTTCCTCTCCATGTAACGCAAATGCGGGTTAATTTCATCAAATAAGTTCTCCACGAAGACAAACTTCTCCCAATACTTGATCCAGGAGTTCCCTTGTCTTCTGGATTGGGTTCGAAATTACAAGGTTACGGAGTTAAACATTAGTTGTATTACATTAGTTGTCCTGTCAGCTTGTTGAGGATTGGGAACGAATATTAATCCATTGTCCAAATTCTAAGCACGTTAGGGAGAATTTTTTTCATTCAAAAACCACCTATGAGTTTATAAAGCAGAATTGGTCAAACCCTGAAATAAAAAAGGGAATTGAGGAAATACTAAGAAATGTGTTTAGTAACAAGGCACCTCCCTGAATTCTGATGACCTCTTGCTGCCTATTGTTTGGAAGGATATACTTTAAATCTCTTATTGATTTAATTGTTATGGTTAGATTTTTACTTTAATTTTCTCCTAAACTGTTTTTTGCGTTTTAATTTCATGCTTTTTGTCAATCTCTGCCCCAATCTGATTTCTCATTGAATTTTTAATCACTTGTGTTCCTAGAGTATATATATACATGTCTTTTTTGTTTTAAAAAAAAAATTCCTGGAATTTGATACCTTAAGTACTGTTGCGCCAGCTGTAATTTTATTCTGAGTTTCAAACATCTTATATTTAACCATGAGAAATTGTTTCCTTTTATTAACTTTGCACCCCTACTGAAGGTGCGACATCTCTTCTGATTGATACTGTTTATTTTCTTTGTTATGTTTGTTTGTATTTAGTTCATTTTTAAGTAAAGCTATTTTCTGGACTTCATATTTAATATCCTCCCTATTTGTTAAAACTCTAATTTGAAAATTTTGAATATGTTTGCTTATGGGATTGAACAGTTGCGCGCACTTCGAACTTTCGGAGTGTCCCTGGATGCCCCCCTACGGGGGCGGGGCAGGGTTAAGCTAGTTATTAGTTGTCGTAAACCCAAAAATTGGGTCAGCTGTTCAGCGATGGATATAAAATAAACTACCTATATGAAGAGCCGGGATAGCCTGGTTGGTAGGGCACTGGGCGCGTGTCCAAGAGGTCATGGGTTCGATCCCTGCTGACAGAAGACTCCCCCCGTAGTGAATGGTGACTGATGCACGTTAAATCTGTCGAGTGTCACAATGTTCTCCGTGTTCCCTTAACATATCATATCTCTGCGGGGACTGATTCAGGAGTTTCCTTGTCTTCTGAATTGGTTCAAAGTTACAAGGCTACGGAGTTGAATATTAATAGTCGTGAGCCCAAAATTGGGTCGGCTGCTCAACGACGGTTATAAAATAAAATACTTATGTGAGAGCCGCGGTGACTCGGGGGATAGAGACCCTGCCTCCCATTGAGGTGACCTAGATTCGATACCAGCGTCGACTGGTTGATTCCCCCCATGGCTCACACAGACCACAGTGCTGACGTAAAATATCCTAAACGGATCGTGGGTTAGAGGCCCTTTGCCGTCAGGCTAATCGTGGGAGGTTCTCGTGGTCTTCCTCTCCATGTAATGCAAATGCGGGTTAATTCCATCAAAAAATCCTCCACGAAGGCAAATTTCCACCAATACTTGATCTATTAGTTCCCTTGTCTTCTGGATTGAGTTAAAAATTACAAGGCTACGGAGTTGTACATTAGTATTCTTAAACCCAAAATCGGGTCTTCTGTTTAACGACGGTTAAAAAGTAAAAATAAAACAGTTATATGAAAAGTAAATCTTAAAAAGACAAAAGTTAAACATACTCATATTATCTTGAAAATCTTGTTTGACACGAATTTTAATGGAATAAGTTCCTCGCAAACTTCAACTTGAGCTTTCTATGGAGGTAAGTATGAATGGAATAAGTTTCTCGCAAATTTTAATTGATCCTTTCTATTGACCTGAATATGAATGGAATAGGTTTTTTGCATACTTCAAATGACACATTCTAGTGACATGAATATGAATGGAATAAAGTATTTGCAAACTTTAATGAACACTTTCTATTTAGTTGAATATGAATGGAATCAATATTACACCGACATCAACTTGCTCTTTCTAATGAGGTAAGTATGAATGGAGTAAGTCTCGCGCAAATTTCAATTGATCCTTTCTATTGATATGAATATGAATGAATGAGTTTCTCACAAACTTAAAAGATGTTTTCATTTTCAATGTGAATATATATAGTATAAGTTTTTTTGCAAATTTTGAATAAAATTTTTATTGATGAATATATGAATGAAAGTTAATTGGCAGTTTAGCTGATTCCTTAAAATCTTTGAAGCACGATTTGTCATATTTTTGTTTTATTTGTTGTTGTTTTTTTTCAAGATAAAAAAAATCAGAGTGTCTATATATATATNGAACGGCCAGCAACGTTGAACATCTTTGAGGCTTCGAGTGACTAAAATTATTAATGAGTGGCTGGGGTATTCTGTTCCACTCCTTCTGAAGATCTGTTTCCTGTTCTTGGAGGTTTGTGGGGTAGTAGACGTCCAGCAATTAGTCCGCCTAGAATGCCAGAAATATGCTTGACTGGGTTCATGTCAGGGGAATACACTGGCCAATGAATTCGTATGAATCCTTCATCCAAAAAAAATTTATTCACCAAGTTAGCTCGATATGGCTTGCAATTTCCGTCCATTAAAATGAAGTCATCTCTAGTTCCTGCAATGAAAGTGACAATAGGTCTCAGGATCGGCGACCGATCAGAGTTCCATTTCGAATGATATGGAGATCGATTCGCTCATCAATGGAGATGCTAACATAAACCATCATTCTCCCACTGCCAAATCATGCACGAGCGCAGGATTGTTTCTAGTGCCACGTTTTCTCCAGAGGAAAATACGCTTATTATCAGGATGAACAGGAAAACGGGATTCGTTAGAGAAACGAATGTAACGCAATTTATTTCTTCTCGTTCTGTTGTCCACTCCCTGCAGGAACGATGGTGCCTTGCTGTTAACGTTACACACACCATTGGTATGTGAGCATACGGACATACAGCGTGAAAACAGTTTCGAACAGTTTGTGTCCGAAACTGCCTGCGAAGTAGCCAAGCGAAGGTGTTGTTGAAGAAGAATGACGTTCATATTTCGGTGCCCCCGAGCCGTTAGCGTTAAATAACGGTGTCGTTTTTTACTTCTACGCCCATGCCCTGATCTTCGGCCTGCATTTCCAGTTTCCAAAATGAAACGGTTCCAGATCCTGGAAATCACACTTTGTGAAACTCCAAAAGTTTCTGTTCAGTGTGTTTGGCCCTCCTCTAACAGGCCAACAACTCTCCAAGCTTCTGATTCGGTTAAATGACTTAGTTGAGACATCGCATCCGAACAACGTACTGAATGTTGATCATTCCTTTGCACTTTGTCTTACATTAAGTTGAGAGCTAAATCAAATTCACTGGCTCTAAAGTGTCTTCTTCGACATCAAACTCAAAATTTGCATACTGCGAAGTTTAAAAATAAGAAAAATTTGCATTTGAGACACTCTTCTCCCATTTTATGTAAAAAAAATTGCTTATACCGTTATTTTATACAAGATTTACAATATATTTTAATTGTTTTGAGAAATATATATAAAAATTAAAGTTTTTTAAAAAATAGCATTTTTTGAAAATTTTTAAGAAAAATTAAAATTACAGTAAACAAAATGTCGAAAATATATAAACTGATTGTCAACTCACACGATCATATCCGTAAAGTGTCGTGCTTTCTAATATTGCATTAGCGAAAACAAACTATATCATTACAGCAGTTTTCGAAGCACCAACAAAATAAATAAATATTTTTTATTTATTTATTTCTTTAGATAGGTAGATAGACACATGCATATAGAAGAGCATATAAAATTTAAAATTTTGATTGAAATAGACTTAGAATACAAAATTTTCACATTTTAAATACTTCCTTCTGCATGATAAATCGAAATAAGCTTGTGAAAAATGAAATTTTGCTTCATTTTCACGTGCCAGGAAAAGAGTTGTTTTTCGTGAAGCTTAAAAGAAGTCTTAGAGAAGCGGAAACACCCATAATCCTATGAAAGCGAACGAACGCAAAAAAACAAATACATTAATCTTATGTCAGAGTTCGTTCATTTCTCATCCAGACACCATCCATCCAAGCACCATTTTATGTGTCACGCCAAGGAACAACCATCTTTTCAGAAGCTAAGTAGATACTTTATCAGAAGAATTCATCAATATCTGGAACAGTATTCGACAAAAAACGAATATACTATGTTCCTTCGTCAGCATATATACAGAATACAGCTTATTTATAAGAAAAGAAGGATTTAGCTAAATAATGAAACTACTTCAGCGTCTATTGCAGTTGTTCCCAAAAGGTTTCGCTAAAACCTTCCACAAGAGTTTGGCTGCTTTTTTAGAAACCAGTAATGATTTTTGAAACCAGTAAATACATTAATACCCATAATTTATTTAATTTCTTGGTTATTTTTATGAATTCTTTCACGTAAATTGTTAATGATGAAAATAACAGCGTTGTAAAAAAAAATTCCAGCAATATATTGAATAAATTTTGAAAAGGATATACATTTGTAAAACCTGCATCAGTGTTTTTCATTGAAAATAAAATTAATAAACTCACTTCAAAATAAAGGTAATAAACTGAAGAATAAAACTACCTCTCTGAGAATCATTCCTAATTTTTGTAATTTTTTCTAAACCATAATTCAACTAATTCTATTCACTTTCAGCTTATACACCAAAAATTAGACTTTAAACCGTTTTTGAACCTACTTGGCAAAATATCTAATTTGAAAACTTTCGTTGATTAAACATTGAAAAACGCTAGTTCTTCACAGTATTTCCAGAAAAACTTGTAACCTCATTATTTAATATATTTGCAAGTAATAATTTCGGGGTCCGTTACTGTATCATTTAGAGTTCCATGGATTAAAAAAATTAACGAAAAAATTGAAACTAATATACTTCGCATTAATATAGCCAAAGCAATCATTATATAATTGATTTTAAATCTTTTGTGTAATGTGATAAAACGTGATTTATTTCTTATTATTATTATTGTAATTTACATAAAATATATCACGGTATACACAGATTCGAAGGCATCAAAACCTTATAAAATACCCACTCTATTAATTTACTTCTATTGGATACTTGGAATTCGAGAACAACTGATTATGTCTAACCATGAGATTTAAATTAAATTTAATTGGATACCTATAAGTGACGTCACGCGCGTGTATCGAACCTGATTGGTTTCTGAATCGACAAGTGCCGCGAATGACCGATGTCACTTTCTGGTATCCAAACATAGAATTCAGCCATCAAAAGCACAGCGTGTAGTTCATAATTGTTGCCAACTTGATGGTGAAATGCCTGTTATTTTGTTGACCTGTTATGTCAGACGAATATATATGAGGGTTTTAACTTATTTAGGGACAACCCTGTCGTGAAGACAGCAAACAACGAAACCGAATAATGTCTCTTACATTATACGTAAGTTACAAATTGGCTATCATTTCCTATCTTACGCGCATGCGCAGTGTCGACAAGAACAGAAGCTCTCGGTCTAGTTTCATTGTGCCACGATATTAACAGAAACAGGAGTAGGATAAAGATTGAATGTGCATAATACAGTACTGGGCGACAATATAATTAATATTTAATAAAATTTATGATTAATAAATATTTTCAACTAGTTGAATAACCGATCTTCATACCTGATGAATGAAAAAAAAAATAATCAACTAACCAATTTTGAACAACACTACGAAATCATTCGCAAATCTGAAAGGAGCTATTAACAAAGCTCAAATAATTTCAATTGTTCATCAAATTATTATTATTTGTTGCCCTACTTTTTAGTTTTAAATATAACACTTTGTACACATTTGCTACATATTACAGGGTCATCAACAGTTATATTTTTTGCGATAGTGGCAGCAATCAAAAGCCAAACTTTAAAAAATAAATAGAATTCTCATAAGACCTTTAAAACGCAACCATTTCTCTATCTGACGATTATGGTTTAAAATATTTATGTTGTTGTTGCTTATCCTCATAGATCTGACATTAGTCAGATCAACTCCAAAAAGTTGTTGACAACCAGAAAGTCGATGACAAGAAGGCGATCGGAAATTATGTCTGCCTTGGACAGTCCGACACGATCAAGTATATGTTTCGGGGAGGCTGGTTGGATACAGCATTTTTTACAAGTCGGGTAAATTTTTGTGCCAAGTTCGAATGTTAGACATTTTAGGTGACCAGTTGAGAATCTGGTCAAGGCAGTCTGGGAGCTTCGATCCCAATTGATTCCCAGAAGGGTGCCAAGAGGTGTTGTGGTGTACCATTAGTGCGTAGGTCTAGTTTGCCAGATTGATTTTTGTCTATATTTTTGATTGGAGTTAAGTTCCTGATAAGTAAGTGATGACCCGGAGGGCTTATCTTCCTCACTGCCCTCTTTGGCCAATCTATTTGCTATCTCGTTGCCTCCAATATTAGCATGTGATGGAATCCATCGGAGATGTACGTCATATTTAAAATATTTATAAATATAGGTAGATTTTCCTAAAAATACTAATTTGCTATCTTTCTTGCAGCTAGGAAAAACATTTTCTGAAACTGCGAAATATCCGCATTAGAATTCCTTATTAAAATTGAACCAATTATCATAATTACAGTATTACCAAAAATAATAAAGCGTCTTCTGCGTCAATATTAGATTGGCGATTTTTACAGTTCCCCAAATAAGCACTTTTACTAAAATTATTTTGTTTTTCAGGAAACTTTTTTTTTGGTTTCCAATTATACATGTTACCAAAATTAATTAAGCATCATTGGCACCAATAGTGTTATAGGGATTATTTACGTTTCTTCGAAATGAAATAGCTCCATTTTTCCCATTAATTTTGCCTTTCAATAAATAAATCATTTTTTCTCAATTTATTTAGGGCTGAATTTAATTTTTTTTGTTTCATAAAAACAAGTTTTAAAGAAATTACTGTAAACAAAATAAACGCGTGATTTCAGATTACTTTAGATATACTAACTTGATAACGTAAAAATTCGAGCAATTTTTGGGATCGAGTGCTAAAATTATTTCTTGCAGACGCTGTAAATACTTCAGACCTATAGAACAAACAGTCCTGGAAATATAACAGCAACACACATATATTAACATCTCATTTTATTATAAAAGATAATAATAACTATACGTGCTAGCTACTGATCAAAATTTTATGATTACTAGGGGGCTGAGCCCCATGCTCGCTGACGCTCGCCAACCCCCGAAAATTGCTACGCTATCTTAAATGGTATGCTTCGCAAACCAAGGTCGCTTCGCTCGCTACTATACGTTGCAAATGCACAAAATTCTAAGAATTCAAAACAATCATTCAAATCCATATAAAAACTTTTTTTTTAAAAAAAATTACATCTTTTAAGTATATACTAAGTCATTAAAATAAATTTGAATTCAAATAAATGACATGTAATTCGTTAAACCTATTAGAAATGTGCTATAGTATAATTCGTGATATAAATCAAAAATCGTCAAATAAATTCGTAATATATAAATTCGTGAAAAAAAGCGCTTTCGACAAAATACTAAAATAGAGATCTATCGACAAAGACTACTCATTTCTGCCTAGCTTAATAGTATGAGATTGCCGAAGCTGATGCTCTCTGGTTATTTCAGTTTCCGTTTTTAAAAGCGCTATATGTTGAGCCACCTCAGCTAGATTTGGCATGTGACATTTTTAGCGGCAATCATTGGTCGATTCGCCGTGTAAGAGAAATAGTAACGTAAACAAAACAAAGCAAACGTTGCCACCTGCGGAAAAGAAATACAGCGAAAATGAGGGAGCCACGTAAGAGAATTATATATATTAGATATTTAATTCATTAATATTAAGCAAAAATAACATTAAATTTAAATAATGAATTCATATCTTACTATTACTGTCCACATTTACTCTTCATTGGTAAAATATATTAAGATTAATTGATTTCCTGCAATGCCTTCATTTCCTAGCATGTTCAGTACTTTTGTAAATTATAAAACATGTCACTTGAATTCATTAGTATCTTTCTCTCCAAGTAAGTGTTTGATTTATTTTAACTAGAAATTAATTAAAACTATAATGCCCAAGTGAGTTTGATATTAAAGCAGAAAACTCTTCTTGAATCGACTATCAATAGAAAGAGGTAAAATGAATTTAGTTAATGCTTTCGTTTAGTGTTTCGAAAAATAAATATTTGATTACGTTTGACATTTAATAGGAAAATGCATAATTTATGTCGAAAATATTTATGAGTTTGATATTTACATTGCCAAAGAATCATTGTTATTCAAATATGTAATAGAGTTGGACAGGTTTCATTGAAAGCATATTTTAATATTCAGTGAAGAGATAAATAAAGATTGTAGAATACATGTTTTGGGAAATTTAGCAATGCTATATATCTTTTCTGACAGAAAAAAAAATCAAATTTGCTATGATTAATTATTTTCACCTATCCTTTCTTTTTATTTTTGAGGAAAACTCATCTCCTTAAACAAAAAGAAATACTAATTCTGGCAGCTCTACAGAATTGTTTTTTGATTTCCTCATCGATAAATTGATTATTATCTCAAAGCATATAAATTAGCATCTAGGAAATATATTCGAATATTTTAATATATTATGCAATATTATTAAGGAGAAGGATTGGTTTATGTACATGATAGTTGATTCTGAAAAAAAAAACTCCTTGCAAGGGTACAGGACCCATTTTTATCAATCACGACCCATTTTCACTGCATAATAACTCTCTGGGAGAGAGATTTTACACGTTAGAAAAATTAATTTTATTTTGTATCAGGAGCCGACTCAATCCTGAGTTTACGACTACCATTGCTCACCACCGTAGCCTTGTAATTTTAAACCCGACCCAGAAAACAAGGAAACTCCTAGATCAAACTAGATGGAAACTAGCCTTCCAGGAAGACTTTTTGATTGATTTTTTTGCATTCGCGATAAATGGGAAGGAAAACATAGGAAATCTCCCACTGTTAGCTGGACAGCAAAAAGACCATATATCTACAAATCTGTGATCCATCTACAAATGGAGATATTTTACACCAGCACTTTGGTCAGTTCAAGTGGGTGCAGAATTCATATCGACAAGCCATCGCTGAGATTCGAACCTGGTTAACTCATTGGGAGATGTGAGCTCTATCCCCTGAGCTACCTTAAGTTAGTAATTTTTCAAAGCTTAGTAATCCTCAAAATAGAACACATCGCTATCCAGTCGTCATTTTTCTGAAAATAGGAGATCTTCCCTTTTGATCTTCATATGATCCAGCCTTCTCATCTTGATCTCATAATTTTGATCATTTTACATGCTTAAAATCGAAATATGTTGCTATAGGATCTTTTGTATATATCAACCTTAATAAACATATTAATTTCTTCTAAGTTAATTAAAAAAGTTTAATATTAGAAATAAGTGTTTTTAAAAATGTAAGAATTTCCAGCCTCAGCCTGTTTTCGGGAATCACCTGATGAAGGGAACTACAACTTAGATTTTCTTCCCGTTTATTTTTCCCAATTTGATGCGAGAAACTTCCCAATTAAGGAGTTTTTAATAATTTTTTTGAGCGGGTGTTTACTAAAGGGTTTAAGGATCGAAAATCTTTCTTTTGAAACTTTTGATTTGACGACATATTCAACTGATTGATGATTTGGTTTTAACTTTTATTGGGGTGCACTTTATTTTAGTCACGATTTCATGAGATTTCTAAAGTAAGAAAGAAATAGAAAAAGAAAAGTCATGTTTGTTTAGGAAAAATATTTAATAAAGGATAGTAGTTAATAATAATAAAAATATGAAATATTGAATATTCACAAAAATATTAAAAATAATCTCCTCATTCCTTCATTCTTCTTCTCATTTGTATGCTTAACCTTAAAGCTTAATGTAAAGCTTTGCATAAAGTTATAAATCTTTTTGTATGCTTAAGTTTAGAAGTATATTTAATTTAAGTATAATATTTTAAAGAAATACTCGTGTTTTAACTTATAGTTCTGTATATTTATGTATCTGCAAGTTGTGCACTAATAATAAAAAGATGAAAAGTGGAAAATAAATAATTGTGTCTAGCGTTCGTTTGAAAGAACGTTTTTTTTTTTTTACACAAAGTTTTAAAACGCTACACATAAAACAGCATTGACAAAATTAAATACATACAACATCATACTAGTGACTACCAAGGTGTTATTTCATATATGCATACATTTTCACGTCAAAAGTACTAGTATAGAAAAAAAAAATTACACTATATCATTTTTATACTGTACCGTTATTACAGTTCAGCTCATTGTTTTTCAATAGGTCGTTCACGAACCCAAAATGTTTGCGGCGTCCACGTTTTGAATGACTATAACATTAAAAGTAACAGGTAATAAAATTAACATTTCAAATCTTCAATATTTTATGAATTATGCTTAACATTTGGGTGCCAGTGTATCATATATACCAATTTAAAAATTGCCTTATTTAATAAATTATCATAATTTCGAAAATTCGTTTAAGTAATTCTTCTTTCAATTGAACATCAAATTCTTCTAATTGACCATCTTATTCAATTGCATTCGCAGTTGGTTCTTCTACGACTGTTGATTATATCAGAATTTTATCGATTTGTTTGTTTTTCATGATTTTATTTACAATAGTAATTTACATCTGCTATTGTAAGCTAGCAATTTTTTTTTCAAACTTATTTCTCAACTCTTAGAAAAATCTACATATTAAGCTCTAATGATTTTTCAGAAATCCTAAGCCTTATTGATTTCCAATTTTCCAAATTATTTCTGTTTCACTAGCAATAATTTTCTTTTTATTGATTCAATGTTTTAATAGTTTGATTTTCTTTTTCCAAAATACGAGAAATACTTTTGTATTGTCGGTGATTGACTGAACCATTAAATCCAACTTTTAAAATTACATGTTATTTATTCTCTTTAGTTCCTTTTCAGAGGAAGACGACAAAATAGCCCAATTAGAATAATGATGCCAAACAATTGCTGAAAACGGAATAAATATATTGATTTTAGTAAATTGCAATTTTTACTGTGCAGAAAATATTATTACTTTTTTAAATACATCAAAATTAAAACTACTATTCTAACTGAAACAGATTAAATATTTACTAGTAAACTTGAATAAAGGAAAAAATATCTTGACATTTTTCCTGAATCTAACTATACATCAAAAGTTTTTGATGATATTTACCATTTCGTGCATTTTTATCAATGCGAAAAATCACATAATATTCACATTGAAAGTTATTAACTGATACAATAATATTAATATGAGACCAGTAATCTAAGCAGAATATCCATGTATATTTGCCTGTTATAAACAGCAAATTATTAAAAGAAATTACCAGCAAATTTGTCTCTCATTTGACTGTATTTAGCAGCAATGAAATTAAGCGTGGGAATTATCATCCTTTCTTAACATTATTACTGTTATTAATTCATTTTAAGTTTTGGCTATTCTTAAAAGTAAAACTGCGTCTCATTTACAGCGTTATAAATTAACTGTATATGTAACTTTCCATAAGAAAGAAAACTTTACAATTATATACGATAAATAAGTAACATTCCTTTTTTAATAAGTTGTAGTTATTTCTACAATAAGTTCTATGCAAAACTGTGTTCACTTAACTTATGCAATTAAAGTAATGATTGAAATATAGCTATTAAAACTCGAAGGCAATATTAAGAATTAAATTGTCCTCTGTTGCAAAATAGACTTTTTGACGTAACTAATTTTTATAATCAGCAACACTTAAACCCGAATTTCAAAAACAAGTCTGTAAATATAGTTGCAATTGTAAACGAGTTAAATTATTTAATTTTTATCTAAATAAAATCGGATAGTAAAAATATGGAGCTAGTACTGTATTTATGCAATAAAAAGGTTTAATTATATGAGCCAACTAAAAAATCATAACCAAATTAATGTGATAAAAATTCAATGAGAAAAAACTTTAATTGGAGTTGAATTGGCTGTTCAACGACGGTTATAAAATATAAAATAAAATGATGCCTTAAAACGTGGTAAAAAAACAGTTATTTTGTTAAATTTACTTTTCAGTTTTGTATTTTTGACTAGTGTGGGGTAATAAGATCTGTAAGTTTGAAAACCAGAATTTCTGGTTAACCGTTCGAATATGAACGAAAACAATTACCAAATAAATGGTTTAAAGACCATATATTTGGTTTTAATATAATCATATATTTGGTTTTTAAAGTGCAATAAATATCTAAGAACTTTTAAAATAAAGTTAATACAAGTATTTACTGTCTGTTTAAATAAAGCAAGAACAAAGTAAGGTTTGATTTATAATTTACAAATTTGTGTTTGAGATAGAAAATATTAAAAGTTTTTTAACTAAAAAAACTCATTTCCAATAAATTAATACGTTTCTTTCTTTCTTTTGTGTAACAACCTTTTTCTTTCTTCTTAGATTTGCTTTAAATTCATTTCATTAAATAGAATTTTTCGTTTTTTACGCATTTTGAAACGATTTATTGAATAAAAATGTGATAATTCCGATAAAAGAAGTGAGATGTTTTTTTTTAAATATATAGTTATCTGTAACTTTTACTAACGAAAGATTTATCTTTTTTAATATTTTTTTACTGTATGCAAATCTAGTTATTACGCAGCTTCATTAACTATTAGTCGATTCATTTGTATTTTGATTTTTATTCACAAACCAAATATACTAAAAGTGCGCTTTATTATTCTAACTTTTTAGTTTATTGTTATTAATTCTTGTTATCAGTTAATTTTCTGCAATAAGATTTTTTTTTTCATTTTAAATTGAAGTTTAATTTTCAAGCCTTTTTTCAGGATACTTTAAGTTGAGAAATATTAAAAAAATGGAAATACGAGGAAAAAAGTTATTGAAAAGTTAATCTAAATTAAATAAATAAATGTTCATTATTAAAATGAGTTTTATACGTAAATTGTTTTGCAGAATAGAACTATTTAAGTGTTTTATTTTTGAAGATTTGTAAACCATTATTACGATTACCATTACCGTTACCATAATTACCATTACCGTATGCAATATATTTTCCTAACGAATTCTAAGTCGTACTGAAATATTTAGAAAAGCAAAGATCGAATTTTTTATAATAGAGGTACAGTGCGTAAAACAAAAAACCGTCCATCCTGAATAACTTTTGATCTAATAAAGGAATCTTCACGTTCTAGGACTAAATCTTAAAAGTGTAAGAGGGTGAACTTAATTCTAATTAAATTAGTGCAGACGATGTTTTAAGCAACGAAATCAGACATAGAAACGTACTTTCTTTGAATAAATATACCTTTTTTTGACGAATTCGGATATTTAATCCCCAAAATATAGATGATAGCCACCATCTGGAAATAGGATCTGTTTGAACCCTTTAATGTTAAAGTCATTTTTTGTTCATTTCATAAGTTAAGTTTAGTTGTTCTTAAAAAAAAGTTTCTGAGCTCACAAAAGCGGCCGTCTTTAATAAACTTCAATTATTTTTACTGATATTGCTTTTTAAAACTAAATGGATTTATTTTAGCGCAACCCGTTTTATTTGTAATGGTTAAACATTTTTTAAGTGAATAAAAGTCATTTAACATTAAACTGAAACACGACGCTAAACTGTCATAAAATATTATTTAATGAATTAAGGTGTTCAAATATTAATGCCTTTTCTACCAATATCGATATTTGTTTACCAATTATCATCTTAATGTGTACTTTAAAGTCATGCTAAAGACATTTTTAGGTTAGAGTGGCTTTGTTTACTCTTAAACTATATTTATATTTATCAGTATTATAATTATTATTAACGCAGTTTATGGTAAAATAGAAGGCCAAATGAGTTTATCCAAGTGATGGTCGTTCTTAAGGCCAAAGGTTGTTTTCTAAGTTCAAATCCTTTAATTTAAATCTTTCCGGTAGGCATCAATCAACATGAATATTCCTAGATAAAATGAACGGAATAAAGGATGAGGTATTGCCTCATTAACCCTACTCTCCTGACATTGCACTATCGGATTTCTATTTACACCGATCGATATAATATTTTCTGAGTGGCAAAATTTAAAAAATTGAAATACAGTCAAACCCGCTATAGTGAACATGGTTTATAGTGAACTCCCGGATATAGTGAACGGAATGTTCGCTCCCGTGCCTTGCTACACACGTATAATGCTATTTTTTGTGGATATAGTGAACCAAAGAAAGAGAGGAAGTTGGATATTATGAACTTTTTTCTGTCTTCGACTGATTTTCTTCATTTCCTTGTAATAATTTTGAAATTTCTACTTCAAAATAAATACATATACTGATTTTTAAAGCCATCTATATATATTTTATATTTTATAACCGTCGTTGAACAGCCGACCCAATTTCATGGGTTTACGACTACTTACGTTCAACTCCGTAGCCTTGTAATTTTGAACCAATCCAGAAGACAAGGAAACTCCTGGATCAGTACCCCCAGAGGTATTGATTTGTTGTGGGAACATGGAGGACTTTGAGACTCGACAGATTTAACGTGCATCAGTCACCATTTACTACACGGGGAGTCTTCGGCCGGCGAGGATCGAACCCACGACCTCTCGGATATGGGCCCAGCGCCCTACCGACCAGGCTATCCCGGCCTTAAAACCATCTATAGCATGGAATGTAGCAACAAGCTTTTTTTGTCGTTTGCCTCATTATTGAATAGCATTATTTAATTGGTTCAACATTCAAAGAAGCCGCAACTTTTCAGTATCTGAACAAATGCTTCAAGTAAAAGCCGATAAATTTTACTAAGTGATTTGGTGAGACTAATTTTATGTGCTCTAATGGCTGGTTAGACAGGTTTAAAAAGAGGAATAACATAAATTTAGGAAAAATTATCGAAGAATCGGGAAATGTTACCATATCTGATGTTAAGGATTGCTCATCAGCTAAAGATTACTAATTTTTTTGTACGCAAGACGAAGAGTAATAAAACACATTTTTTGATACTACGTATTATTTTTCTGTCATTTTTGTATTTCATTTTATTGGTCATTTATTTAAATAATGTGTAATAAAAGGAGGAAGTTTGAAACCATTAGTTAAAATTGTTTGCGGAACGAATAAAGTGAAGTCCCATTTATAGTGAACAAAAATTTCGGTCCCTTGTAGGTTTACTATATCGGGGTTTGACTGTATATTCAAAGCACTATCTCTTTGGGCAAAACTGAATTGATTTAGTATATAGATACGGCAGTGAAATTTGCCCGTTAGATGGCTATAGGTTGTTTATAACAAGGGGGGATATCGTTGAATACAAATTAAAACTAGACGAAAAATCTTTTTCTTTTAAATAAGAGAAAATTCATTTGATAACCCTAATACATATTAAAGTTTCTACTAAATAATTCAAGGAGTAAGAAAGAACATAAAAAATACAAAAATATTTTACAATATTGCAATATCAATGATGCACGTTAAATCTGTCGTGTCGCAAAGTCCTCCATGTTCCCATAACAAATCACTGCCTCTGGGGGTACTGGATTGGATTTTGATCGTTCTCTGATTCAGGTGAAAATTATGATCTGTGGATGTATGAATGGGTCCGCCTTATAAACAGGTGTGACGTGTGTGTGGTTGAGGACGAATTCTTGGCCACAGGATGGCGCCACTGAAAAAACAAGAAACGCACACTCTGCCTTAAATTTGCTCGGTTTCACCTAGCAGGCTTGCCCGTGTGACAATCGGCGTTAGAAACAACAACAACAACAATATTCCTTTAAAAATAAAAAATAGATTAAATACGAAATAAGTTTCTAATTACTGTTCGTATTTACTTATGCGTTCCATTCAAACTATTTTAATAAAATGTTATTCTCCGAAATATAAAATTCATCTAAAGCTTCAGGGAAATGAAACAAGTTCGTTTAGTAGAATGTCTCTTTCAAATTATTTATCAATGTTTAGTGTTTGAAACTAATTCAGATATATGAACTGGAATCGTTTCAAAACATATCTTTCACAGCAATTACTTTATGCAACCGTAACTGTGATTGAGAAAAGACATAAGCAACTTTCGTGCTGAATGCTGAATAACAAAAGATTCACTGCACGATAATTCATTTTGAATGCAAATTTATTCAAAGTTTTGCGATATTAGTTGCGAAGCATAGTGGAATTGAATATAATGAGTAGGAAAGGCTCTTTATAAATCATTGTTCGCGTCTGCACTAGATTGAAAAGCTTGATTATAAATGCATGTTATAGTTCAAAGACAAGATGTATTTTGATTTCTTGTAACCATTTATATCTTTAAATTACAGCGGAAGTGTATTCAATATTACTTTAATGTAGTTTATTTTATTTTTTTATTGTTAAAAAATATGGATTGAAATTATAAAAGTGTATATTTGTTATCGACAGTGGAAGAATTGTATTATCAAAATTGTTTACAATGCTTGGCCTCCTTGGGCAAAGTATGATATATAAGGATTATTAAATACATTATTTACCCTTAACAAGCTGGGGCTTTAGGCAAAATATCATAGTAGGGTTTGGCGAATGTAAATCACGGCGAATGCTCGTTATTTTTATTTTTATCATAATAATACGAANTTAGAACGTCAGATGGCTTATGACTGCAATTATTTCAAGCTAAATACAACACTGATAACAGGGTTGGAGCTCTGTTATTACATATATATATATATATATATATATTACTGAGTTGATGACCCAAGTAAACTAAAATTTTTCCATTTAATAATTTTTTTCATGGAACATAATTTTGCTTTTGCGAGCCTATTTAATTATCATTAATAATATCCAATTAGAAAAGCATGACTGTAGGAATTACTATATCCTTTACCTTAAGAAAATTAGTGTAGAAAATATCAAGAAAGAATAAACCACACATCAAATGTAATGTTATGTTCCGTTTTAACAATTTCATATTAAAGCATAAGTATTAAAGTTTTCAGTCTTATGCATTAAAGAAAGCATATTTTTAAGCAAAAAGGCATAATGCAAACAACTAATAATTAATAAATCAAAATAGTATTAATTAAAATTATGAAATAGTGACCTTTTATACTTTGCTGGTTTTTTCATTAAACATGGTATGTTATAACAAATTAATAATTGAAATGTCAGTTCGAAAAATAAATAAAGAGCTAGATGCAAGAAAATATCGGTTATAAGAATAAGAATCTTTTAATGATGCGATGTTAATCATACGATGATTTAACTTGAAAAGGATTACGCATTTATGTGAAAGTAAAGATTACAAGAGAATCTCCTCTTCTCTCTAAAACTTTAACTTTCCCTCAAATTCTGATTAAATTCTTCCAAAAAATATCTTTCAAAATAAATAGACATTATATGTTTATTCGTCTTTGTTTAAGTATCAATATTTAAATTTAATAAATTTGCGGATCTAATTTATTTGTTTTCTTAATCTGTATCCCACCTAAAATGATGCGGTAAAAATTAATTTTGATGAATTTTCATAATGAAATGAAAATATCAATATTAAGCAACTCATGTTTGCACAAATCTTATCTTTATCCAATTGTAGTTATTTATTTAAGTTGTTATACTTGTGGGCTTCTCATCTAAAATCAGTTTTGGAGAAGTGCCTTGGATTTATATTTTAATGCAATATATCTCAATATTAGAAATGCATTCATTAAATTTTAATTATGATACACTTACGCTTCAAGGGATATCCTTGCATTCAGACTCTTTTTTTCTGAGAATTTTTGTAAAACTTTTGTAGTTTTTGTTTTAGTTACGAACTATCCCTCAATTACTGTTTGAAGCTTTGAAATAAAATAGGTCTTAATTCCAACATAAAGTTTATACAGGCAAAGAAACATTTTATTCATTTCTTAACATGAAGTTCATTTTCTTTTAATTCGTTCAGAAAAGTGCAGATTAAAGAAAAGTGGCAAATTCAAGATATTTTGTGTTAAAGTCGACGCCTAAGGGACTAACTGTTTTTCACCCCTAGTCTAAGCCCTTAAGAATTTGAATACATGAGTAATTTAAATGAATTGTTCAACTATGTTTGAGATATCTCGAGACATGGTTAATAATTAGGTTAATACAAACTAAACTAAACTCAGTGGCGCTACAGCCCATAGAAAGCCAAGGCCTACTGTGCCCATCTCAGTTTTCTTAACCTTGGGCTCTGGGCTAAAAGAGCAGATGTTCCGGCTAGGTGGTCAACCGAACGCGGAACCACCAGGGTTTAGTTCCCAAGCATGCTTGGTACTCATTTATCGACCCACTGAATAAGGGATGAAAGGCTGAGTCAACCTTTACCCGGCCCGATGATCGGACCGAGAACCTGTGGCACGGGAGCGTGAAGCACTACCACTCAGCCACCGGGTTAATACAAACACTAACTAAAAATTGTTTTTAAATTTAATGCTTGATCATTTTGCGTAAAAAATATTCTTTAGTCAAGAAATTGAAATTTTCTAACATAATGAAGAAATTTAATAGGATAAGCAAGTCATTAAAACGATTGACTTATTAATTAATCATTTTCACTGAATGCATTTTATTTCATTTACTATACACATTAAAAAGCCAACTCACGTGTTTATAGTTCTAAGGAAATATTAAAGCGTAGTTACGTAAAATTATTAAAAATTCCATCTTCTTTTCAATGAGCAGATAATTTTTTTCCGAGCTTCCTTCAAAGTAAATTATTGCTTAAAAAATGCACTTTTAATTAATCAACTAAGTAATTAAGTAGTATTAAACAGTTTTGACAGATTTGAGAAAGTTATAAGCAATGTAAATAAATGGAGCGGAAAGCTTTAAAAGAAATTTTATCACCAACACCCTAAATATGAAAAAAAATGATTGGCAAAAAATTTAGATCGTTAAAAAAAGTTTTTTGTTTTGATTTTCTTTTTGTTTCATAAGATATACAAAATTAAGAGAATTTGATAAGATGGATTAACAACTCATAAATATTTTCATACAAGTACAAAAAGAGTTAGATCAAAAAAATTAATTACCTCGCATTTTTTATAAAAATCAATTACCTAGTGCTCTCTGATAAAAAAAAATATATTGGTTACTTGAAAATCATTAAAAAAAAAGTTACACGTTTCTAATTATAAAGATCTATCATCCAAATATCAAAAAAGTATTACGTCTTCAGCAAAAAAGTCTTGACATTTACAATATTTAAATTCAACTTCCAACTTTCTACTTCCCTATTTCCCTGTGTTTATGGCTTTATGATTCATTGTTAATATAATAATATCCAATAATTATAAAAAAATATATCAGAAATATGTAATAATAATTTTGTTTATTAAATAAATATGTATCGAAAATTCCTGACATTAATTTATTTATTAAATATAAATCAGTATTAATTTTCGGTTTTACAAAACAATAAGAAGCTAAGCAAATGGCTTACCTTTCCCCTAGGCTAAACGTACCCGGATTCGCCGGGCCTAAAAAGCTTTCTTGAAGACAAGCTGTGTAAAAACATCCAGTAATCGAAAGCTAGATGGGTAAAAATGGAAAACTATTTTAATTGAACATAAACGAACAAACACATGCCTAGAACTGCCTGAAAGGAGCAAGACGACAACTGGCAAAACAAGACAGCATTATGGGGCCACAGATCATACTAAAATGAATAAGCATTAATGTTAATAAGTATAAGTCGAGTTCATGAAGGGACAGAACTCAACACCAGGTATCACCCCACTTGGAGTTTTTCCGGAGGATTTTCTCGGCTTTTAGTCAAGCGCTCCTGCAATGCATGGAGCCCTTTCAGGAACTCTTTTACTTTTACACAGTTCCAAGAGACAAAAAAAAAATTTAATGGGTTGAAATAATACTCTTGAAGAAGTTTCAATTTTGCTAGGCGCGGAACATCATCTTTACAGGGATAGACCTCAATAATTTTTCTCAGGGGCCAATTAAGGGGGGGACCCCACCCTGAATATTTCAAAGATTTGAAAAAATTTTATTGCATTTTTCGAATCTTTGTACCCTTCCTAATGTCCGTCTAAAACGATTTCTCGGTACGTAACTACGTTTGGAAGTTATACAGGAAAATAGAGAGTCGTCGCTAAGCTGGTAGAAAGGCCCGTTCGGCCGGATTAGGAGGAGGGCATTCTTTTTGTGTCTCATCCATTCTGTTGACTGTATATAGAAACTTATTGTTGGCATTTCCTTTATCGACCATTATATATATGAAATTAAACGTTTTCCCCTACCATAAGTCGAAACTTTAGACACGTTTTTCTCAAAACGCTGTTTTTTGACCTGGCCTAACGTTTTTCTCATGATTTATACAACGAAATAAGCCGTTCTTTATTTTGAATTACGTAAAAATATATTCTTGAGAAAGTAGCAAAGGGTAATTTCGATATTTTTTGTATTTCGATTTTATATTAGTATTTTAATGAATATTTTTTTAATGAAAAACTTAACTTTTTTTTAAGTTGCCGCCATTTTGGTAGTTTTGCTAATATCAAAAAACCGCTTTGCTACTTTTTAGATAATGTCTTTATGTTACAGAAAATCTAAGGAAAATCGTTTTCCTATGCTTCAGGACTTCTAAATCCATGAGGCCAGTGAGGTGCTACTTTTTGATGACCAGCCACACACGGAGCTGCCACCAACTTTGTTATAATCTTTACTGGCTCGATATTGGAATGTTATAATTTAAAGGATGGCCGAAACTNAAATAGCTATAAAAAACAAGGAGTCTCTTCATTGTCTCTATTACTTAAAAAATAATTCAAGAAAAACATTAATATTTTACCATCTCAGGGTGGGGTCCCCCCTTAATTATATTGTAGTTTTCGATCCAGATGAGTACAACTTCGCCAACCAGTAGAGTCTTGCTATTTTTTTCCATTGTTTATAGGATATTGTAACGAACCTAGATATTCAATTCTAAATCTGAAATGCAAGTCTTTTCGAATTCTAACTCTGTAAAGGTAGCATTTATTTACTGCATTCGAATCTAGAAAGTCGGATTCTGTAATTTCCTATTTCTCTTATTTCCTGCAAGTACAAGGCAAACGTAATCGGTAGAAGACCTTCACTATTTTTAGCAACATAAGTCAGAGGGCATGAATTTGTGATTCCTTTGAAATCACAAATCACGGTTGATAATTCTTCGTAATTTAGGGAGATTTTCTTAATACTCTTCTGAGAATACGCTTCATAATGCCAATGAGTGTCTCCCAAAAGCCACCCTACCAAACTGTAGATGGAGGTGCGAACTGCCATTCAATTGTAGACAAAGTACTAACAGTTTAACTTTTTAAAGTCATTTGATCGAAGCAAATTACGCCCACCAATAAAATTAGCACCTCTATCAGAGTATATTATGGTAAAGCGACCTCGACGAGCAATACATTTTTTGATACCAAGAATGAAAAAGTCAGTGGATATAAAAGATAAAAGTTCTGAAGTGCACTGCTCTGAAGACTGCACAGGTAATCACCAGAATAAAAAAATTTGGAATGTTCTTTTAAATAAAGCGGATCGGTAAGATACACACCATTATTTTGAACATAGCAGCGTTTCTAATTCTGTTAACAGGTAGAACACTTTAATATACTTCTGTGAGTTTCGAAATGAATTTATTGCACGTATTACACGTTGTGCATTTACTTATAAAGGTTTTGATAGTCTTACGACTCTCAAAATTTCCCCGTGATTTTCCGACACAATGATTTTCCCGTAAAATAGTCCTAAGAAATTGGACACCACAATGACCAAATGATATATATTTAGGCATTATGAGTTGATGCACAACATAATGATTCGAAATAAAAGTATTGGTAATCTGAAGTTGAATTTATCATCTCGTTGCAAGTTTTTTAATCGGTTAAAGTTTTTAAACACTTCAGTCTCGTATCATTCATATTCTGAAATAAATTTTTCTGGACTAACTTTCAAATACTAATTTCTATTTTTATTTTTTTTTTATTTCATTGCAAGTAAATTGACCAAATATTATTTAGATATTGATCTTTTTCGAATTTTGACGAAATCGTAAAATCCAACCGGTCACGCGTAAAACTTTAGTGGATGAGGAATAACGGTAATAATATTGAGAATCACTATAATTTCCAGATTAGCAGCAGTGATTATTGTTTTTATCTTTTCGGTGTTTACTGTGTCCATGTCAGGTAAGATGCTATCCTTAGGTCAGTTTTCCACGAAATTCAAAAACCATTTTGTTCCAAACCACCATCAGAAAATCGGCCAAAGCATCCCCACTGCAACCAGGCGAAGACAGGTCTGCCGGATTTATATGTCCAGGCACAAAATTCTACGAAGTTCTGAGTGTAAGATTCCTAATTTCCCTAGCCCCATTCTCGAAGACTGTCACCTAGGAACCTTCTTGTTTTATCCAATATAAAGTATCCATCTGACCAGTCAACATTTTCTATCTTTAAATCTTTTCTAAGACTGTCTGTTTGTCTAGCCCCAATGCAACAAGCTAACAACTCTAGACGTGGTATAGAAATATTTTTAAGCAGTGCTACTTTAGAACGGGACAGAGTTAGATGGCAGGTAACTTGACTGGATAATTCATTCTTCAAGAAAACACACAACTTAAGAAAATTTACTCACACTGCAGAAAGTTGGTCTGGATAATTTTCTCATATTTAGGGAAAAGCCTGAAACTTTTCTACGTAAGTTAGGATTTTCTAGTTCACTAACTTGAAGACTCCATTTTTTAAATTTTGCAGTTCTCTTCTGGTAGATGTGAGTCCGAATAAGCTTTAATTTTCAACATTTTTAAAAAAGCAATTTTATTGCAAAATGTTTGGAAGATTTGAATTGGCTTAAAGTGACGGGACTAGTGAAACCAATGGGTTCAAATATTTTACGTGTTAGAGAAAAAATAGTTTTTTGCAACAGTCGCATTTTCAAATTTGAAATTCCTGAAATCACATATCAATGCATTTTTATAGTATCTCACAATAAACCAAGTAGCGGAATTTTCTTTTTCACTCGAATCACCTTTCTTAATGTTTTCTGATAAGAACTCAACGAAATGAGTTAGACACCAGCTATAAAAATCAAATTTCGCTGATGCTAAAATGGCCGCGCTTCATTACGAAAATATTCCAGTTCGGTTGGTGATTCTATACATTTGCAACATAACAACACAATTCGTCGCTTTGAAACTAAACCGTAGTAGCTAAAAAAAAAATCGAAAAATGAGATATTTGGGTCATTTTGTGTAAAAAAAAATCACCCTTTTGGAAAAACAACGAGTTATCTTCATAAGTTCCATAAAATTAATTTAGAGAGCAGCTAAATCGTTATCGCATTGGCGCGATTCGCCATCTTGAAAAGTTAGAAATCGCTCTCCTGAAAAACTTGCTTTTTTGAGTTATCACGGTTTAGTTTCAAAGCGGCGAATTGTCAACATATTGTGATTTTTTAAGTTTTACACCGGCACCTTTATCATCAGGTGCCTAATCTATGTGGTGTGTAAGAATTGCGGTTACAAAAATGAACTACAACTTATTCCAAAAACAATCCGAGAGTGTTTCTTAGCTACAAGATTACCAGGACCCCATCTCGCCATTAGAAAAAAATCGTAAAGAATTCCTTTCTTTTTCATTCAAGGATACCTACAAAAAAGCTCAACAAATATCTGATACAAAGCCTATTTTCTCAACTCTAAATCTGAGAAATTAATTCAATTAAATTTGGTTCCTTCTCGATTAAGAAATTTATGAAAGTGAAACCCCTATCATAAGGGGAACCATCATATACTTGTCTAATTTTGATCGTAGTAATAGGTTTTATAACCGCTTGTGTGGAAGATGTGGACATTACCGGAGGATTGCTAATTTTCCTCCAATTTACCTTTTCTATTATCTCGGCTTCTTCTCGAAAACTTTCTCATAGATTTTTAAGAAGCCACTTGATATAATATTTTCAACATTGTTTATTAAGCGTTTTTCTGCTAAATCTTTTTTGTCCAGATTTGAAAGATGTCCATTTAAGCAAAGATGACAGTCTTTATATCGATTTTCATTTTTCTTTCTGTCTTTAAAATGTTCCGTAAAAGTTTAAATGTCTTCCTTAAATTTTTTTCTCTGCTGAATCTACTATGCCTAAAAATTCTAAGTTCCATAAATAGGTAATTTTTGCCTCATTTAACGAAAAAATCAGTTGAGAACTATCTCTTTCACTATCTTAAATTTTTCCCATAATAATCGCGACAAAAACACAAGAAATATTTTCCATTTTCTCCGGTAACAAATTTTCCACAACATCTGCTCAATAAAATATGAATTTCATTTGTCTCGTGCTCATGTAAACAAATTTTACTTTTGGAACATGTATCACTGAAAAAAATATTTTTATCTTTTTATTCCGCAATACAATTAATATCTTGAATTCTGAGGACAGTGGCACAGATTTTTTTTCTGAGCCAGAATCTCAATTTTTACATCCTTCCCTTCCTTAACCCTTATAAATTAAGAGAAAAACATTAATGATTAACTTTCCGCACCTCCAAAAACGCCCATGAATTTCGTATGTTATCACGTATCGTTTTTAAATTACATATTGTTCCCTGCGAATTTTAAAACGTAAGATTTCGAAGACGCGGTATCTAAAATAGCTCTCACGATATATTTGAAACCGTTATTCTATATAAACATACACTGAGTGGCCAAATTATTATGGCCACCTCAGAGTTTTATGCAAATGAGTTATTGCGTCACAGCGCTGCCGCTAGAGGGCAAGATAACTATAACACGGGAATGCTGGACAAGTGAGTCATCAGTTATACTGTGTTGCTTGCTCAGATAAGGGAAAGAAAAGTGATTTAACTAAATTTCAACGTGGAATGATTGTGGGTGCGAGATGTGTCGGAACGAGTATCAGCAAAACGACTGCACTTGTGGAGTATTCTAGAGCAGCAGTTGTTAATGTGTACAAAGAATGGACAATCAAGCAAAAAACCGGGTCTCAACGTCAGACTTATGGTCGTCACAGGGTACTGAATGCTCGATCGGAGAGAAGGCTGGCCAGGGTTGTGCAGCGCAACAGGATAGCAACAGTGTGACAAATTGCAAGTGATCTTAATCAAGGAGCAACTGTGAACGTCTCTGAATGGACTGTTCGACGCACATTGCGCCGTACTGAAGGGGTGGTCGTAATAATTTGGCCACTCAGTGTATAATATCTACAAGTAAATTTTTCGAGAGTTTGCTGTTCGCCAAAATAATGTTTTCCATTTCTTTGTTTTTTCCGACGAATTCTGATTCTTTTTTATGATTTGAAGGAAAACACGTGGCTGGAGAATGCCTCCTTCTGCAAAAATTACAAACAACTTTCACTTTGCAGAATCTCGATAAATGTCCTGGATTGAGACATAAATAAAAAATAAACAATTTTCCATTCATTAGAATTATGCAAGAAACCGCAGAAAATGCGCGATTTATTTTTATTTTTATTAAGCAGCAGAGAATACATTTTCTTTGACTTCTTTTTTTTTCTGTTTTGATTTTTCTACCAGCCGTTACATCTATAGTTATGCAAGTTAGAA
The DNA here is from genome assembly GCF_043381705.1 of Parasteatoda tepidariorum. Lineage (NCBI taxonomy): Eukaryota > Metazoa > Arthropoda > Arachnida > Araneae > Theridiidae > Parasteatoda > Parasteatoda tepidariorum. The sequence continues at coordinate 79,180,221 of NC_092211.1, read as the reverse complement.
AGATTATTAACTGAAGTGGCAGATGTGGTTAAATTAATTAATTTCTGTAATAATTTGTCTCTGACATTTTCAAAGTATTTAATTACTTGTTCAATAAACTGAGCAAATTATAAATAGTATAATTTCCCTCTACGAATTCTTTAGTTAAATCGAAAACCAAATCTCGTGAAAATAACTTTAAAAACATGGGGCACACTAAACTACTAAAACTGTCTGGAGACACACCCAATGCTTCTAGACTTCCTAATTGTGTCTGACAATTGTCAAAAAATTTACGAAAACTTTTAACATCAGTGGAACGTTTTAAAAGGTTGAGTTTGCATTAAATATTATAACATATCAAGTATTAAAAAGAACATCTTTACGGGCAAAACGATTTCTCAATAAATCGACAACTTTCTCATAATTTTCAGACGAAGCAGCAAAATCTTCAATTGTTGATAAACTTCCTCTCAAATGAGCTTTTAAATAAAGTAAATTATCAATTAGTTCTAAATGTTCATTTTTATGAATTGCCGTTTTCAAAGAGTTTCAAAATATAAACCGTTGAATTAAATCTCCATAGAATTTTGGAATAGTAAGTTTAAGTAACTTAACTTTCACCGAATCATTTGAATTATTTTCTGCAATAGTTTCAACATTGATTTCCAGGTTTGAATAGTTATTTAAGGTTTCTTATTTCGAATTTACAAGTAATAACAATTCTGCGTAAAGATAGCGAATTTCCTTATTTAGCCGCGAATTTCACTAAAAAAAAATTTCAATTGCTTCATGTTTTTTTTCTACCTCATCAGCTTTAATTAAGAGCTCAATTTGGTTACCAGTAATTTTTAATGATTTATATTTATCCTTTAATATCACAAGGATTTCTTCGGATTCTTCAATAATTACTTTATCCAACTTAAGGTGGCTTCTATTTTTGTCAAAAATTTAGTTTTTGTAGATCTTAAAATAGTTATGTTTTTTTCTTCAAAAAACATCTAATTTTTCATTAATGTCTTTCATATGCCTAATTAAATTCAGTAATAATAATTCTTAGTTCAAACAAAATTAATTAAGTTCAACAGATCATGGAATTTATCAATTCAGATACGCTGTATTTATATATAAACTGTTCATCCCGGTAGGGATGCCAGATTAATTTTTTGTTTTTCAAAACAATAAGAGGCTAAGCAAAACGCTTACCTTGCTTCTACCTCAGGGTTCGCTTGGTACGAACGGCTTTCTTGAAGACAAACTGCTTAAAAACATTCAAGAATAGAATGACTAGACAGCTAAAAACTATTTTTATTAATCATAAACAAATAAACACACATTTAAAACTACACATGGAATGAACAAGGATACAACTAGCACAACCAGATACAACTCTATGGCGCCACAAATCATACTGAAATGAAAAAAAAAATTTTTTTAATTATTTAATAATTTTTTATATGTTCCTTCATTTTTAACAATCAGAAATATGTAATCCTAATTTTATTTATGAAACATATATCAGAAATATATATATTATATAAAACGCTAATACGTACGTACGTATGTATGTATCAATAAAACCGATGATATTTCTTTTTTCGCGCTGGCAACAGTTTTCATTTTTAATTGATTGGATTCGGCGCGCAAGAGCACGTAGTGAGCAACCAGATAACAATAACCAGAGTGAGCATTATCAGGTTGTTCAATTCAGATTCATGCACTAAAAACAAGACAATATTTAATTTAAACTCGATTAGGAATTAATTAATTAATTGAAGTGAGAATGCTTTAAAAGGCCGCTGTTGAATTGATATTTTTCTACTGGGAGCTACCTAAACGTCTAAAAAACGCTTAAGTGTTTGTATTGAATGCATTGGATTTTTTTTATATTTCGCGTTTATTTATGCATTGAATTTTCACGCTTTAAAATGCAGAATATTAGTGAAGCAATATTTGATAATTTATTTTGCTAATATGTTTTTTATTTAGCTAATGTTTTGATTTTTTCACCATGTACAATCTAAATAGCTAATATACTTTTTTAAAAGCCAATAAGAACATTGGTAGAATTCTTCTACATAAGTACAATACTATGTCTTTGATGATAATATATTATGTCTTTGTGCTAGAACATTGTGTTCATTGGCGAGCGAGCGCAGCGAGCCATGGTTCACGGCGTGAACCACATAGGATTGCGTAGCAATTCTCGGAGGTTGGCGAGCGTTAGCGAGCAGGGGGTGGAGCCTCCTAGTATAACACTAATTCTTTTAATTAAAAATGTATCAGAAGTATGTAATACTAATTTTATTTACTAAATATGTATCAGAAATAAAAGCAAGTCTAATTTTATTTATTAAATGTGTAAATGAAAATATGTAATTAAAGAAAACCAAAACCGTCTTCCCTTTACATTTCTGAGAAATTCCATACGCATTGCAAAGACGTTTCGAATAATTTTAAATGTTAAATGGTAGTTTTGCTATCTATGTAATAGTGTAAAAACTAATTAGTTATCGAGTTAATAACACTGGAGAACTTTTTTTCTTCAGTTAAATGAGATTTTTAACTGATTTTGGATGCATTCACGTCAGTTATTTCAAGTCTGCAATCGGATTGTCTCTCCAATTTACAGTTTTTTAATGATGTTTTTAGTCTATTTTTGTCGAAATGTATGAGCTTAAAATTGTTCTATATAACAGGGGGTCGGGTAAATATTGCGTCAAACTTCTAAGAGTTTTAGAGCACATCATTAGAATTAAAATTGTCAGGGAACCCATGGCTGTAAATGTCGTCATATGCCGCTAGGAGCGCTTCTCTATTATAAAGAGTTTCTTCATGTTCTTCTAAATATGTAAATGCACCCTTTCTGGGAATGAGTTCCTATACGATTTTTGTCCTCATGATAGAGAATTTTTCTCCAATTTTTTATATTCCAGAAGTTTGCCGCAACATTTACGTGACCACTTGTTATATTACTAACTTGTACACTTCAAAAAAAAAACGAAGCTAAAAATGCTATTTTTTCAAAACAAATCTATAGCTTTAGAAGAAAAAACTAATATCAGATTTGAAATACTCACTCCAGAATAAAGCAAGATCAAATATTTACATAAATGCAACAAAAAAAAGTTTACCCAGTGTAATTTAATTAATCTATTATAAAGAATGAACATGAAATTTCAAGAAAAATTGCAATTAAATTCCGCTTTGTTAGATCCCAGAATGCATTTTACTAATGAAGAGATATGTTAACATCATAATTTTTCCTCAGCTTCAATTCAAAACCTTATCTCCAGGACCAAAGGGTAAGGTTCGAATCCCTAAAACATGTTAGACATAGATAAAATATTTCTTTAGAAATATTCAATTTTATATATAGATTATTACTTTCTACATACTTCGTCATCTTCAGCGTGCCTAACATCTCAGGAAAAAAAACGGTTCAGCTTTGAACCATAATGCGATAAAAATTTGCTACAACCTTATTAAGATGCTAAATTGAACCACATTTTCACTCTAGTGGAAACACAGTGTTTACACACAGTGTCATGTTATCAAATTTAAAAAGACGAATATGCATGATAATATGGTTTCATTTAGCAACATGATGTGGTTCCTCAAGACAGAGAGCACACGCCACCCAACCATAACCAAGTACCAGTCCCATTTTTACAGCTCTACATTTTAACAACAGGAATACAAAGTGATTTTGATCCTGATCAGATGACATGGGTAGCGCCTAAGCTGATACCTTTTTCTAATAACTTCAACAGCAAAAACAATGAGAGGATCTTGAGCTATGACAGATTTAACGTGTACCTTGTTGCATATACACGCTAGATGCTTAATTGGCTGCCAGGATCGAGCTCACGACCCTAGCTCGCACCAAAGAAGTGATAGTTACCTTTTCCAACTACGCCACCAAATCGTCATCGGATGGAGAGCATTTGCAACTAACTGCAAACACATTGAAAACATTAAAACAACTGTTTACAAAANTGTTCTCAATAAAGTTATATTTGTTTGTTTAAAAAAAAAAAAAAAAAAATACAGGCTGTTTTATACACTGTCAAAAAGTCAAATTCCAGAATATCATCAAAGAAATATTCGCATTATTTTTAAAAAATTATCATACATTTTTTTTAGAGATTGAAAATATCTGTCTAACATATAAATTCTCACTGATTTTGTTTGTTTTAAAACCACGTATAAGCAAAGTTATTTTCCGTGACAAATGTTGTGGTTTTATTATCACCATCGTATTCTGAAATTTACAGGAAATTCCTTTCTCTGAAAGGAATTTCGGTAAATTTAGAGATAATTAAAAGCCGCTTAGACAGAAAAATGATCAAAGAACAAAACAGGCTTGAGCAATAGTTGTAATTTCATTTACTGCCTAAATAGCTCGAAATGTGTCTGAAACAAAGAACGTATTTAATCTGCTGAGATCTTTTAGCCGATAAAATTGGAAAGTGGTGGAATATTTCGGTGACAGTTTCCCCCTAATGATTCTTTCTCATCTCTAACAAAATCCACAGATCTTGACAGTAATTAAAGCCCTAGCGGAAGCAAATATTTCTGTAGATTTTCCGCGATGACATAAAGTAAATGGCTTGCAACTAGTTTAAGCAATCTGAAACATTCTCTGGTCCATTGCGATTTAAATTCATCTTCCGGATCATGAATCTCTATATGGGGTTTAATATACACAACTCTACAATAATAAAATAGACACCTTAAGTTTAGAAATTTTTTTAAATTACTCAATAAATACTTAAAGTATTATTTTAAAATTTAACAAATGTTTAGTTCATGTTTCATACTTAGCAATAAGATTTAAAATTGAGGTTTGAAAGACGTACAAAAAATTACGAAAGGAAACAAGTATTTTTGAACACCCTATGCTAAAAAATATAGCAATAAGTTTATAATTTGTATTGAATGCTTTAGTTCTTATTTTTAATAACTGTATAAAATTTCGTAAACCTAGAATTAATATTTATAGAGGACCTAGAATTATATTATTATGGGCAATTTTATATAAAAAAAATATTTTTCTTGCCTTTTTTTGCTGTAACAGCAAAATATTACAGCAGAAACAGATAATTATTACTCTAAAGTATACGGTATAAAATTTTACGAAAAAATCGATTTTATAGATGATGCACCCCCGGTACCGGTGCTTTTTACAGTAATTTGAACCTGAATTCTTTACAGTATAAGAATTTTTCTGAGCTACATCAATAATGAAATATAGAACCACCTAGCGAAGAGAAATCCCTAATTGCTTTGAAGAAAACAGCAATTATTAAATCAAACGTACACATAGAAGTTAAAAAAAACCACCAGTTCAAAATTAAATCGACATTTTGAAAATAAAAGTAAATTGCATGTATATTGTGATTATTTAAAAGTAGTCTAGTCATGCTTACATAACTGTTAATACATTGTATTTAAAAATACCAAATATTTTAGTTTTTTCTTCACGAATATATTTTAATTTTGTTTCTTCGTGGAAAGAACATTTTAAACATTACTCTCAATATATCAGCTTCATAATTCCTTGCTGTAACAAGATCTTTCTTTGTCACTGAAAAAAATTATTATATCTAACCAAAATTAATCAAGTAAGCTATTTATTTAACAACTTTATATTTTTACCGTAACTATCAAAATACTTAAATGATGTTAATAATTCAGAATGAAAAGTGTTTGGATGAAGCTAACAGACCATGAATTAGTAATTCCAAAATCACAGACACAGTTGAAGTTTTCAAATTACCGTAAACCACAAAATGAGGCAGGTCTTTTGCAGATATGCTCAAACCATTTAACTGGTTGTAACTTAGAAATTAATAATGCGCCATTTCTACATCCGCCTGTATCATTTAGTTATTCCCACACTATTAAAACGTTCCACACTTAAGAGATAATCCTTATAAGAATATTGTAACCGAAATATTGCTGTAGTTTTCAATTTCATCGTTTGAAGTATCGGATTACAATTTATTTTTTAAGTGTATATATTACTGAGAATGACAGGAATTAGTCAGAGTCGACAATTGTCGTTGAATAATACTGACATCATCATTACCGCAACAGCAAATATCCGGAACATTTGTTATGCATCATTATGTAATGTAATGCTTTCTTTTCGAGTTTTTTTTGTAGTACTTTCGAGCCGAGTCTTTCATTTTATCATAATACGGTGAAAGTTCATTTTCTAACAATTATCCCTCCGATTGTTAATTTGCAGTCGTGTTTTGAAAGGATACATCCATCATAATAATTTTTATGAAGCATTTATCGAGGAAAAGAATAAAGAAAAGCTATTTACAAAATTTACATGGAGCAGAGCTCCTGGATACTTATTCACTTTACCATTTCCAAAAGACAGGTGCGCGCTTTTTCCGCATGTACCATATAGTTATTCTTTCATGCCACGTGATCTATAATATCCACCAGACATCTTTGTTAGAATTGACGCCGTAAGATGTAAATCATACGATCGGATGAAAATGAATTAATATCTCAAAATATTTATTAATTTGAATGATTTTCGGCGTCATAAAGTCATTTTACTACGCAGTATGGCCTTATTTTATAAATAAAGATTACATTTCTATTCAATTAACGTTAATATATTCGCGAAGAGCTAAGTTTATTATGTGAAAGAGATTATCTCATCAATCAGAAAGGCTAGTCTGCAATTAAGATATAAGTCTTTTTAAGTTTAGTTTTAAGATCCTTTAAATTTTATAAAGCCATTATTTTTAGATGTTACATATATAACGAGTAGATCAAGTTAACATCTTGCAATGGTCCTTAACCCTAAAAATACTCAGTGTAGGGAAATGCATGACACAATTTCATCTTTTAAAATATTGAATTATATTTTATGTGTCAAGTATATGCATTACTATTTAAGACGGAAGTTATTGAATATCGACTATCTCTGGAGAGCATCGATATGCATTTAGTCTCCTTGATGAATGTCGGGAATATCTCTATCCCCTGAGCCATCACGGCTCAGGGGATAGGGCGTTCGCTTTCTAATGAGGTGAACTGGGTTCGAATCTCAGCGATGACTGGTCGATACGAATTCCGCATCCGACTTCACTGACCACAGCTCTGACGTAAAATTGTCTCAGTGGTAGACGGATCATGAGTTTGAGTCCCTTTTTCGTCAGGCTAACCGTGGGAGGTTCTCGGGTCTTCCTCTCCATGTAACGCAATTGCGGGTTAGTTCCATCAAAAAGTCCTCCACGAAGGCAATAACATATGTATGGAAATAACATATTTAAAAAGTAGCTTAGTTGGCTGTCATAATTTATAACATAAATTGCATTAAAGAGGTAGTACTTAAATCACACAATTTTTTTAATTAAAAAATTATTAATTTAACAAAAAATATACCATATTAAAATAACATAATTAAATTAATGACATTCATTGCAAATTAATTAAAACATGTATTTTAATTTGTCAAGGTTGAATATATCTAAACATATTTATGTTATAAAACAAATATTTCATATGTGGCATAAAATAGTACAGGCATAGAGTCTCTTTGGTGAATGCCCCGATAATTAATTCTATTATTTATATACTATTATTTAGTGCATGCATAATTATATACTATTATTTAGTGCATGTTAAGCAAGAATATACCAGACAACGGTGCTTATCCTTAAAATAACATCAGTGACCTCAACCATAAAAACCTTACAATGGGAAATATCGGATAATGTGGAGAAACGATAATCATTATAGGAATATTGTAGCTAAAACATTGTAGTTTCGTTTGAAATATAAGCTTATATTTTACGTAATAAGTACATATGTTACTGTGAAAAAAACTAAAATTAATATTTCGACACTGAATGATAGACGATTTCTGTGAATATCGACATTTTTTATAGACATTTTTATTTAATGTATGCCGAGCTATAGTATTACGAAAAGGTAACTTCAAGAATTCATCAGTGTAGAAAAGAGATGTTAATGTGATAAATGAGCATTTTTATCCCATTTACCTAAATATATGGTTGTTATTCACAATAAACAGAGCAATAACCTGGCAAAGTTGTGTGGTCTGGTCATATTCTGGCTTTTTCACCCTATTCTAGCCCAATTAAATGTTGTTTATATCCAAATAAATTAATATCAAACGGGATGTAGTAAATTTTTTGGACGCTTACCAAAAACGACAATGTGAATTTTTATACTTACTGGAGAATTTCGACACCCATTGCGTTTCGGACTTTCAAGGCACGTTTGCGTTTAGTTATTGTAATAAAAATCATGTTTTAGAATGCTTCAATTTACCATCAATTTGATTAATATTAGATTGATGTGTTCATATAATTATCATAAATTATTCCATCAAATAATCTTTAGAATAAAAGCATAATAATAATGTGTTGTATGTGAAAGGATATATTAAATGACTTTTTGATTTGAACATATAAAAAATGAATTTAACTTTTTTCTCGCGAAAAAATAGTTAAAACTCTTAATATGTAAGTCGTTTCACATAGTTAGATTTTCAAAATTTTAGATATTCAAGTCAAGATATTGCAGCTTTCCAAGAAATGAAAAACATTTATGAATATTATCTTTTTCTTTCAGGAAAAGAAGCATATTTCTTTGTGTAATTTAACTTACAGACTAGAATTTTAACTTTAATGTCTTCTTGTTCAAAGAAGCTCCCTTAAGAAGCAATCATCATACCAAACATTTGTGGCATTTTATAGCTTCATTTGTCCAAAGTTTCGCATCAAATACTATTCCAATCGCACTGAATCACCCCTATCAATGATTTCGGCTAGTATATATTTGTATCTCTGATTAGCACTTATTTAAATTACTCATCTATCAACATAGGAATTTTTCATAAGATAGTGCAGGTATCAAAGCGTTCATACTTTGATAATGGGTTAAAAAGATATTATTTAAGCCGTTTTAGACCGGTGTTTGATATAGAAATGAATGAGAAAACTTTTACAAGCAGTAGTTACGAGCCTATTGCATTAAAGTGCCTTATTTTTCATTTTTTTTTTTTGAAGAAAAAATAAAAGAGTCGAAGTTTTATAGTGACAATCATTACAAAACATCCTGTATAATATCATTATCTATATCTATTTTATTTATTTTACTTTATTATTACTTACTTTTCATTAACAATTTTCAAGACAATTAACAATTTCATTAACAATTAAGAATTTTGTGAGCATTAAGTAAAGTTTTTTTTTAGCATGAAAATTTTTTAAAGCATAAAACGTACATATGTGTAGTAATAAATATTAAATGTGTTTTTATTTCGGCTTACTTTAAAAGCATATCCTCTAAAAATTTATACTTTTAAATTAGTTACACATTATTATTATTATTAACCATTGGGAAAGTGGATGTTGTTCCAGGATTTCATGCCTGAACACTTTTCTTCTAGATCAACATCAACACCATAACCACAAATAACGAGTAGTAAGAGTCATAAAAAAAAATTCAAGCTAACATAAGCATCAGTAAAAAAAGCAGCACAAGAAGATCAAATAAGTAAAAGCAGACGATAATGTTGGAACTTCTTGGAGTGCATTGTTTTGCTGACTGAGTTTTTTATTTTTGCTTTCACTAGCTAGCATTTTTTACTGTTTTTAACATAATATTAATTTAAATACTCTAATGTTCTTTTTAAGATTAACTTATTCATAACTACGGTCTTGGGATGATTTTAATATAAATATAAATAGAAAGGAAAAGAATTTTGGGTCGTCTTAAAGAAACAGATATTGGCTGGAATTGAAAACCAATCCAGAAGGCAGCAAAAGGGCAAGAATCAATTGATTCAGTTTTTACAAGCCATAACATAAAAAATGGTGGCATTTATAAACGTCTATCCAGATTTTTAAAAAATCACTAATGGATGACCAGTGATCTTAATAATGCGATCGCAATTTTATTTTCTTTTACTTTGTAATAAATCGTAGTGATAAATGATTTTTCTTTATTATTATTTTTATTTTATATCTTTATTACATTGTGTCAATTCGTACACAGCTTAAAGAATCATGAGCACAGATTCTTACTCCAATTGAATTCAATATCCCAGAAATGAATTTACTTTCTTAACACGTCTCAACAAAAAGAGATAAATTTGCACACGTGACTTGTAAGACACCGGATGCAATTGCTGGGTGTCTAGATTGTTGGGTTCTGTTTCAAGAAAAGGCTTATTGCAACTCATGTTTACAAATAGGATTCCTTTTTTTTTTTAATTTTTCCATCATACGACATATTGCTTACATAAATTGGGATAATATTTCACTGAACTATCATGGTGGCTACAAAATTTAATTATTTTTCTGAAAGATACAGAATTTATTACTTAATAACACTTTCAAATAAGATAAAATTAAATCCATACATTATTTTACCAATTAACTTATTTCTTGACAGTACAAGCTTATTTAAAAGATATTCTTCAAGAGTTCTGTTGTCAGAGGAAATAATGAATTTTAGAGAATAGCTTTATGTTATTATTAATAGAAAATTCGAAACAGCTAGACTGTTATTTTAGTTTTATCTACCTCAGCCCCTCAAGTTAATTATAAAAATAGCGTACAATATCATTATCCACAATTTGGTGAATATGAAAAGCTTTTTTATTTGAAAAATTGCTCTAACTTTGCAGTAAAACTCATGAAAGTAATGAAAATTGAATATATTTGCAATAATAAAATTGCAATAATAATCATGAAAATTGCAATTGTTCATGTTTTATGATCTTGATTTTATGATTTCAATTTTTCTCTTTTAAATTTAATATTTTTAATGTTTTATGTTGTAATTAATGTTTGTAAATGTAATTAATGTTTTATGATTTCATGATTTTAATTTTTTCAAAAAAGTTTCATATTTTTTCAAAAAATATTTAAGTGATTTGTAGACTCCAAAGTCCATATAATTCTTTACAGCAAAGCTCGTTTAAAATTGTAGTTTTGATCAAAATTTAAGACTTTTAAATTCTGCTTTTTTATATTCCTTGACGAACTTGAGAAAGAAAAAAACTTCATAATTTTCATCCAAGTAAAACAGCACCGCCAAAGTGGCGGGTTTTCAAAAAATTTATTTATTTATTTTTTAATTTTTAAGCTATTTGTCCACTTTTATGCCCAGACAATTCTTTTCACACAGATAGTATAAAAAGTTTTAAAATTAAAGCTTTGTTTTAAGTGTAAGTAACTCAAACTGTGGCTCTTAGTTTTCTTGGCAGAAAAGCTTCGAAAAACACATTTATAATTGATATATTATAGAGAAGACTCAAGTGAAGAAATGGTGATTTAAAATGAAGAAATGACGAGTGATTCAAATGAAGAAATATCTTTGATATGCACTGATTTTTTATGAGATAACTTGACAAAAATCTATTGTAAAGCCGCCAGTTTAACGTTTGAAAAAGCGATTATGAGTAATTAATGCTCATGGAATTAACTATGAAAAATTTCTTAATCTTTTAATATTGTTTGATGGATTTAAAGGTGATAATTAAAAGATATTTGGTAATATAAGAAGGAAATTTTGAAGGTACTTTGAAGGTAACAGCAAAAAAAAGAAAACGTTTTTAAAATTAAACACGAGGATAAAAACTTTATTTTTTCATAATAAATAATTGATGTTTTTTTTAAAATTATAAACACATACCTATTCTTAAATATAAAAGGCATAAATAAGTAATAAAAATGTCATTTGGAAATACAAATTGTTCTTGCAAATGAAGCATCGATTTAACACTAGGATTTACTGTATTCTCACTTTTAAACAAATTCATGAATATTTTATTTAAACTGTTTCAAATCGAAATTTTATTCCCGCAATTAGTTTCCGAACCTGTTCTATTTGAACGGGAATTAATAGCAGGCTTGAAATAAGCAGCATCAGGAATATTTCCAATTTGTTTCACTAAAATTGCACATTTACTTTCCGAAAGAAACATTACTATAATGTGTTTTTGTCCTATTGCTTAAAGACCCAAGAGATGAAATGGTAAAGCACAATTTGAAACTAAGCCTCGGCTTAAACAGTTTATTTGTGTTGTTATTGGAAAAAGATATTTATTTCGAGTTACAAATAACAAATGAGCCTTATCAGTTCTTGTTACATTTTAGATATTGCTCGTTTTTTTTTTCGTTGGGTTTTTTTTTTTCTGGCTCGTGACTGTATAGTTAATGAAGCTTCTATTTTCTCGTTGGTTGCAATAAAAACTGCATGCGATAAGAAATGCACCATAGAGAATGATTTGAAACAGCAAAATTATAGTTTTCTCTCGCGCTTGCGAGAAACTGTGTTTTGAATATAAAAAGTAATGAGTTTCACAATACGCTTCTATTGGTATTGGGGAAGAAAGATGAATAAAAAACAGTGAATTTTTGAAAGGAATTATTTCTTTTTTCATACTACACATCCAAACCGTAACAAAATGAAAATTTAAAATACAAACGGATTTTTGAATCATCTCCTGCAAAATTAATTACTTTTCTTGAAAAGTAATTTAGCACTGCTTCAGAAATGATTAATGATTATAAGTAAAAATGCTTATTTTTTCTGTCAATTTGAAGCAAATTTCTGAAAGGAATTGTCTAAAAACTATGACGCAAGACTTTGGTTTGAAAACCATCTTGATACTTTTTCAGAGTAGACAAAAATTTAACTTTCATATTAACTTAATACATCATAAATAGAAAATTCTTATCATACCGTTCTCATTCGTCAAAAAAAAATCACATGATATAGTCCGTAATCAACTAAGAAGACCCAGATAGTCTTCTCAGTTTATTATGTCTCATCAGTTCAGCATCACAGGCTACGGTCAGTGTGCGGGTGGGTGACCACCTGGATCAGTCTGCGTAGGGACCGAGGGAGTGCGGTATTGGTCCTCGTTAAACTGTGCTACCGTAAAGTGCTCGACTTCGCGCTCAGGTTGTCGGGCTACCGAAGCGGGAGTGCCATCCCCTCCGCGGAGGATCAAAATTGTGATGGCATGTCTTCGGATCATCCTCCGGGATGTTTCCCACACCGTCGCCAATAGCCCATTGGGCAGCTCTAGTGCGACGCAAATTAACAATAACAACAACAACAGTGCATTATGAACCGTCATCAACATAAAATTAAAAGTTAAAACGGTATTTATGTGTAAATTAGTTATTCATCCATTATTAACTGTAATTTGTACTATTAATATTTATTTATCATCCCATCTTGATATTATTCTCAGTAATTATTTCGGTATTGATTTTGATTGATATTAAAAATAAAATTCTAAAAATAAAATTCTTAAAAGTAAAAGTGTTATTGCTTTATCAGATAATATCAGTATCCCTTACTATGTAAAATTTTATGATACAAATATTTAGTTTTCGTTTTACAATTATCAAACGGTAAATAAGCTGTAAATGTTACAATAAATGTTGTTGTAAAATTCTGTTCAGTGAACTGATGTAATTAAAAACAAACAATGAAAAATAATAAGAAATATTTCAAAAGCAATATTAAGAATTAACTTCTCACACTTTTTCTAAATCATGGCTAACCGTCTGTATACACTAAATACATGCTTGCTCATTACATAACCTTAATTTGTTGCAATATCTCAACTCGATGGATCCTGTGGGTGCTACCAACCTTTAAAAACAAATTAATCTCTCACGTTACGTAACATGTTAATTTACGACAATAAGAAGTGTGCTCCAACGCACGAATTAGAGAAGAATTTAACTAGAACTAAGAATTTAACCTCGAATGCTACTATTAATTTAAATACTATTAATTTCACTTAGTTGATATTTTAATGTTGTGAAGAGAGTTGTTTTCATTGTATATTAGAGATGTTTTCACAGTGAAAAAAAAAAAGATCTGCAATTTGTTTTGTGTGTACTATGCGCTAGACTACATAATGATTCTATGTTAAACAGCATTAGTAGATTTGGATAGGCAAATCGAATATATATGTTGGAAAAAACATTTAAATTATTTATTTTTACTGTTCTTCTTTTTATATATGTTCTTCTTTTTATTTTACTTTTCTTCTTTCTATTTTACTTTTCTTCTTTTTATTTTACTGTTCTTCCTTTTACATTTATTTCAAATTCCTTTTATTATTTGAATTTTTTCATTGATTTTACAATTAAAATAGAGAAGTATAGATTCATAAGTGATTCTTAAGAACATCTCTAACTTATGAAAATGTTAATAGTTTAGATTAACTCTCCGGAGATTTCTTTAAGCTAAATTAAACTAATCTAATAATTCCTAAATATGATAAATTATATTGTATATTTTAAATCAAATGTCTCGTTTTATAAATAAGCTTTGAACAAATATGACCAGAAGTATTGACTAAGTGTAGACAGCTTCACCCACTATTTACATAGAGGGCTGTTGCCTGAGAGACATGGCTTTAGGGACAGTTCATTTTAGTATAATGAGATAACCGGATATGTAACAGTTAGATTGTTGATCTAGTTCTGCTGCCGTTTTACTTATTGCTTAATTATTATGTCTGATAAACTCGTGTTAAATCAACGTGTTTATCATACGAATACGACGTCACCATATTAATAAGTTTAAACCTATCTAAAACCAAGTGTTTTTTTTTATATTAACGACTTGGAAACGTGTTTCTATTGAGTATTTATAAACCACAGAGATGTCAAAGCTGACGTCACTTCACTTATCTGTCCATTGGCTGTCCATCAATAATCAATAAGTTACAGATAGCAACCAATAAGAATACATTTCAAGTGCTATGTTCTCATAAAAAGTATGCACAGCATATTTTCTAACATTTAAAAACTGAATTATTGTCTTATTTAATCCCTTTCTCAGTAAATAAAAATTGTTAATATAAGCGATAAACTTTTTGTTATTTCTCTTGAAAACACAGGATTCAAAACACGTATTGAAGCAGTGGACTGTTATTTTATTTAATTCACACATTTGCCTTTTTTGAGATTATTAATACACTAACTTGTTCTCGTTACTTACACAGAGGGCGCTGCTCGCATACAAAACTGAACATTCCACTCCACATTGCACTTAACACTCCATTGCAGTCATTGTTATACCCAATTAACACAAGTGACTCAATTAATATTCATTTAACACATTACAAAATTAACACTTGCTACTCTCAATTACATAAATCACTAAACGCAAATTAACAACACAGTTCATTATGCAGTAAATATAAAAGTTACTGCATAGTGAATCATTCGAAAGTTATAAATTTTTTTTAAAGAATTTTAGATACACATGATTAACTAACCAATTCCATATCAATAAAAACACCAAATATAACGCATTCAATTAATTATAAATTTAATGATCTGGCATTGACAAATACATATTTTAGTGATAGCTCTTTTATAAGTACTAAGTTGAGTTTTAACTTGAACAACACGATATTTTTTATCATCACCATAGTGCATGTCAACAATGATGCCCAATGTCCGTTTATAGGTTGATAGATTTTCTTCAATTATCATTACCAAATCTCCTATTTTAACATTATTTCTTGTTTGAACATCCATTTGATTCGTTGTTGCAATTGGCTCAGATAGACAATAGACATAGTTGCTGCAATTGACTATAAAATTTCCACATTAATTGAACTACTTTTGTTATTTTTTTCTTCATATTTTAAGATTACTATCCTTACATTTTGCTAATTCTGGCTCTCTTCAATAGAATTTAAAGATCTATGTAATGAAAAGTGTGCGAGGTAAGAACTTCAAAATCGTTATCATTGACTGACAAGGGACATTGCAGCTAGGAATTAATTCCTTTCATTCATACAGTAATCGTATTATGTTCTTCGTAAGTTAAGTTTATCTTATTTACAACTTTTTTTAAATGGTATTTACACGGTTTTATGGCTGCCTCCCAAAACCACCAAAATTGGGAGATATTGGCGGAATGAATTTCCTTCCAATCCCTTCTGCTGCTAAATAACCAGCTAAATGTTCGTCTGGTTTCCTAACCATTTCATGAAGTCTTTTATTCCCATTGCTAGCCCTTACAAAATTTTTAACATAGAACGAAAACAATATTGCACATTTTCCTCTTCGACCCGTAAACCTTTTCAACGTGGCAATGAATGCTTCCGATGTTAAATCAGAAATAACTCGATACTTACAGCCTTAAATACAAAACAAACAAATATACATACATGTATACAAATTTCCCTTACGTTGTCTTTTATTCTTGATGAAAAAAAGACCACTGAAATCAACACCTGAATAATTAAATGGATAATCAGATATAAGCCTTTCCTTGGGCAAGTTGCGCGTTATTTGAGTTGACACTATTGATTTTGCTTTAAGACAAGATGTACAACTGTAGACAATTTTTCTACAAATTGATCGACCTCTTAACGACCAAAATTTTTCACGAATATGATTAAGTAAAGATACAGCACCTACATGCAAATATTTCTTATGAAAATATTCTACTATTATGAAGGTTAATTTATTATTCTTAGGAAAATTACTTGATGCTTTTTATTGAAATTAAATTCTGTATTACTTAAGCGACCACCGCTCTTAGAATTTCATTGTCCTCCAAAAATGGACAATGAGTTTCAAACTTACTGTTTTTAACATGATGGTATACTTCCATATCGTTTAATACTATTTATTTCGAAAGAAAATTCTTGTTCCTGAACTTTTTGTACCTTGAAATTTGTTTATGTTGTACCTTATTTGTACCCTTGTTGTTTATGGATCCGATTATTTCTTCTACGTTTTTACTATTTCCACGAACCAAAAAAGAAAACTCACAACACTTAAGATAGTTGTATAATTATTGCTTAAATTAATTAAGTCATCAATAAAGTTATTAGTAAGGATATTGAGCACAGATGGATAGTCCTCAAATTTTTCACACCAAACGATTCTCTGAAGATTAAGCTAGTTTGGATTAATTAATTCGATACATCATTTTAATATCAGCAATAAAAGCGTATGTCTAAGTTCGAAATTTTAGCAATTGAGTGTATAAATCCTCCTGTATCTCTCCTCTGTTATATTGAATGTCATTAAGGGATATTCCATTATCAGTTACTGAAGAACAATTAAAGACAACACGAAATTTTGTCATAAACTTTTCTGGGCGATAAATTCCATGATCGTAGCATAATATATTACTTCCGGTTCAATTTCATTAGTTCATTTTTTCATATTCTTTTAAAAAATCGCTATATAAATTTAAATAAGTTTCATCTTCAGCTAATTGATTACACAGCGATCTGAGTCGTTGGAGGGCTAAACCTTTTGAATTTCCCAAACAAGAGGGATCTCCGTTTAAGGCATTGAAACAACATCCTTAGTTCTAAAATGCGTATGCGCAAAATGTTCCTCACGAATTAAATTTTCTTTACTTTTCGTTAGTGTTTCCTCTATATTCTCTAATTAATAGAATTTTTCTAACGTTATATTTAAGTTCTCATCTTGCACTAAATCGCAGTGAACCTTTGTTGCGTTTTATTGAAACTAAATTTCCAGGCACTACATACCCAAATACACTTCTGACCAAAAGCAATTGCGAATTTTTTGCTTTAATTCTTTCGGGTTTTAATAACTCAAAAAATATATTTGAACCCATAATAAATCTATTTTTCCCTGAATATTAAAAATATCATCAGCCAATTCCGCGATATTCGGAAAATCAACATATATATTTAAAGTTTTATTTGGAATAAAATCTATGATTTTTTTAACCATATCTAATACTCTTTCGAATGATTTATTTTTATTAGAAATCGCCACTTTAACATTCTTCATCAGAGAAGTATTATTTAAACAAGAGATCAATGTGTTTAGTTTTTCGCTCTCAAGTTGTAATTTATTAGCACATTCATTTGAAATCAGACAGGTTTCACTGTCAGAATCCAGTAACGCTCTCTCAGTATCAGCCATTCTGAATATTTATTCTTTACGAGAATTAATACTATATTTAATAAGCATGTCGCCACAATTTGAGTTGTGTCTACTCTGGGAACGAATGATTNGGGGGAGAGATGAGTGTCCCCGGCATTGCCCGAAAAAATCTGGTCACCCTATGTATAAATCCTCCTGTATCTCTCCTCTGTTATATTGAATGTCATTAAGGGATATTCCATTATCAGTTACTGAAGAACAATTAAATACAACACGAAGTTTTGTCATAGACTTTTCTGGACGATAAATTCCATAATGGATAGCATAATATATTACTTCCGGTTTAATTTCATTAGTTCATTTTTTCATATTCTTTTAAAAAAATCACTATATAAATTTAAATAAGTTTCATCTTTAGCTAAGAGATTCCACAGCGATCTGGGTCGTTAGAGGGCTAAACCTTTCGAATTTCCCAAACAAGAGGGATCTCCGTTTAGGGCATTGAAACAAAATCCGTAGTTCTAAAATGCGTATCCGCAAAATGTTCCTCACGAATTAAATTTTCTTTATTTTTCGTTAGTGTTTCCTCTATATTTTCAAATTAATAGAATTTTTCTAGCGTTTTATTTAAGTCCTCACATCTTGTACTAAACCGCAGTGAACCTTTCTTGTATTTATTGAAACTAAATTTCCGGTCACTACATACCCAAATACACTTCTGACAAAAAGCAATTGCGAATTTTTTATTTTAATTCTTTCGGGTTTTAATAACTCAAAAAATATATTTGCACCCATAATAAATATATTTTTCAGGGAATATTAAAAATATCATCAGCCAATTCCGCGATATTCGGAAAATCAACATATATATTTAAAGTTTTATTTGGAATAAAATCTATGATTTTTTTAACCATATCTAATACTCTTTCGAATGATTTATTTTTATTAGAAATCGCCACTTTAACATTCCCCATCAGAGAAGTATTATTTAAACAAGAGATCAATGTGTTTAGTTTTTCGCTCTCAAGTTGTAATTTATAAGCACATTCATTTGAAATCAGACAGGTTTCACTGTCAGAATCCAGTAACGCTCTCTCAGTATCAGCCATTCTGAATATTTATTCTTTACGAGAATTAATACTATATTTAATAAGCATGTCGCCACAATTTGAGTTGTGTCTACTCTGGGAACGAATGATTCAGCGCTTTTTTTATACATTAAACGCGATTTGTAATTTATTCTGATCTTTAATGGCTCATTGGGGGTGAAGGAATTGTTTTTCATTTCTCTCGGATAGCGTTGAAGTTTGTGATAGGCTTTTTTTTTTTACATCGAAAGCAGTTTTTTCATTCTACATACATTAACTTTACATCTGGGTGGAAAGCACTTAACAGAGTCTATTATTTTTAATAAACTCTAATCTATATTATACAGAAAATCTTTTTAATCGTGGGCAAAATTGTAACGCATGAGACTCAATATTTTTAAGTAATGCACAGTTATCATTTTTTAATTCAGATAATATTATAATAGATAATATTATTTTCTACAATGATTAATATTTCTTCCAGCACTGTTTCATACGAGCTACTAATTCTTTTTCAGTAAATCGTAATCATCAACATCTCAAACCAATTAAATTTTGCCATGATAGCTGTGAATAGAAATTGTGCAATAGGAATAGTGCAAATGATTATCTGTTGACCTCTTCTAATCATTCTGTGCTTTTGGCTTGGTTGCCTTTTTTTATTTTTTTATTTTTTATTTTTAATATACAACTCAACCTGTATGCTCTTGTAACTGTTAACCATATTTTTGTACTGGTTATCATAATCGAGAGAACAGGAAAACAGCGATCTTCTGTAAAAGAGTCTTATTTTTATTTTATTTTTTTCTATTTCATAATAAAATCCACAATGTTTTCTAGTACAACTGATTTTTAGTTCACTAAACAATTTAAAAACGATAGGAATAGGAATAAAAAATATAAATTCTATACAAAAGGGTAAAATCAATGGGGAGAATTATTTGACTGTGATAAACTTAGGCTATTATGATTCCGCCACTGTCAATATCATCAGTTTCGGTTTCCAATGATACTGAGTGTGGTTAATCTTTGCTTTCATGAAATGAACTTAAATTATAGAAAAAAAGGAATTATTTCAACTTTTTCAATTGTGTCGGTATATGCTTCATAATTTTGTACACGATTGCGTAGTGCTGCTATTGATAAACCGTAACGAAGATGTGTACCCTGTAATGTAGATGCGTACCCTGTGACGAAGAACGGATAGGCATCTAGTAATTCATGTAAAAGCCCTCCTGTGACACCGCTTTTCTCCATTTATCAGGAAACTTTAAAGTTCCATTCTTTTCATTAAAACAATTTTAAAATGCTAAAAATAGCGCGATGTAGAGATCATTAATCCTATTTCAAGTTATTTTGAGGAGTGATTGAAGTCTATGCATTAGAAGGCTGTGCAATTTTGAGGAGTTATTGAAGGCTATGCATTCACTCCTGCAGTTTCCTATAATTTTTCCAGATAACATATTTCCATTGCTTAAAAGATTTACTCTTGTCATTAACTTTCAATAATTTTCATATATTCATACCTATCTATTGGCTTCTTTTTTATAAAATCAGCAATGGTAGAAAAATTCAAGGCATATGCATTAAACCATAAGCATTAGTTCTTCAATTCTAAGTTTCTTCCTGTTGGGATAAACTGTTTCAGATCTTTTGAACGGAAGGAGGGATTGCCTGGATTTTTCCTGAAACATAATAACAGACGGAATTTATTTTCGATATCAAAGTTTTAAAACAAAAATGTAAACTTTACTTTTGTAGAAACAAAATGCATTTAAAAACATTTATATGCTTCCTATAAGTCAAACTTTTAAATTTTTTTATTTTTTTTTATTTCACGTTATATTATTAATTCATTTTTCTTCAGTAGTTGAATTCTGTCACTTTTTTGCCTAAAAGTGCCAACAAATTTATTTTAGAAAAAAAATGACATTGTTGGGAACATCAAACAATAGCCTTGGAATCTCATAAAATATCAATATGGAAAATTCCAGGCTATGGCCATTTGTCTTAAAAACAACAGTGTAAGGAAAACTAGGCAACGGCTCTTTAGCTAAAACTAAGTAATAAAAAAACAGTGTAGTAAAAACGATACATTCCCTACATTTCTCCACCTGCAAAAATTATAAAACAATCCACTCATACAAGAGAAGAAAGCTTGGAATTTAAAAACTATGTTACATGGTTGTTGTTTCGTTATTTTGCTTTTGGAAAACCCAATAATTTTTAATTGTTAAAGTGCATAGTGTTTCAATTTAATGCATATTCTAAAAATATATAATAAGAGTGGTCATTGGTCATTAGAAATACATAAGAAACATTATATTTAAAATAACCTCATATTTTTGTTGATCTGCCTTTTAGTAATGTTGTCCATATCGTATTTTTGTGATATTCCATATTATTTTCCCTTTGGCAACCNGAATGTGAAAGTGGCCCTCAAAGTGTTACTTCCCACCCTTATGACATTGGACTTTTTTCAGAAGATATTACATTATGTTTTTAAACTTAAAAATCAAATCAAAATTTAACTAAACAATGTTGTCTAAATAAAAAGTCAAAATTGTCTAACTGTCTAAATTACGGAAATAATAGTGCTTTATTACAGATTCGAATTTCTTTTAGTAGTTTCTGAACACCCCCCTTGAAAAAATTCTGCGTACGCCACTGGTTTCGATTCTGAATCGGCAACGTACACATATCATAAATCCTTCGGCAATAATTTTCACTTAATTTTTATAAAATTCACTCATCCATTGATCGCTCCGGCTCGACCGACCATGTAATTCCCTTTTGAAAACACAGGACTCAAAACACATATTGAAGCAATGGACTATTACTTTGTTTAACTCACACATGATTTCACACACTTGCCTCTTGCGAGATTATTAATGCAATAACTTGTTCTCGTTGCTTACACAGAGGGCGCTGCTCGCACACGAAAATGAACACTTTTGATACCACAACCATGATATGAATGAAGAATAATTCAGAAATTTTAACTACATCTGCCTAACGCATTTCCATAGAGTTCAAAAAATCGTTACATGGTTGGGCTAAGTTTGGATTTTATCAAAATTCGTCATTATTTCTCACACTTTCCTTTCCCCCAACACATTATTAAAGAATGATGAACTATGAGAGGAACGCTACAACTATGGCATTGAGGACTGGTTAGTTTTACATCTGTAAAAGCAGCAGTGTAAGGAAAACTAGGCAATGGCTCTTTAGCTAAAACAAAGTGATAAAAAAGCAGTGTAGTAAAAACGATACATTCCCTACATTTCTCCATCTACAAAAATTATAGAGCAATCCTCTCCGACAAGGGGAAGCTTGGAATTTAAAAACTATGTTGTAGGCTTGTTGTTTCGTTATCTTGCTTCTGGAAAGCCCAATAGTTTGTAATTCTTAAAGTGCATAGTGTTTTAATTTAGTGCATATTCTAAAAATATATAATAAGAGTGGCCATTAGAGATGCATATAAAACATTATATTTCAAATAACCTCACATTTTTGTTGATCTGCCTTTTAATAATGTTGTCCCTATCCTATTTTTGTGATATTCCATATTATTTTCCCTTCGGCAACCTAAAATATTTCTATTTACTATTTTGAATTTTTTAAGAAGAAAATTGAACACATAAGAAAATCTGCTCTACGGCAGAAAAAAGTACTTTTCAAAACTATTTCACAAAATCCATGGATGCTTAATATGTTCGAAAAGAAAATATGTCAACTGTATTTCGCAGGGACATGAAATAATCCTTTAAAAAGATGTTGTTACGACTAGAAGGGAGAAAAAAATAGCGTTTTTCCAATTTTATAAATCTCGAAAAGGAAAAGAAATAGAAGTATGTTGGTGTTAGAGAAATTCTCGCAAGATTTTCCAATCCTCCACAAAACTTCTGAAGGCTGCCGGATTACAAATAATATTTAAGTTGAAGTTAAAAAAAAAAGTTAAAGGTGTTTATGTTATTTTTTAAGTGTTCTCTCGATTTCCCCCCCTCCTTTTTCAATGATTCTTTTCAAAAATATACATTCATTTTAAAATAAGTAAATCAGTATTAAGATTCGACAATCGTAATTGAAGCTTGCATTTACATCTCAATTAGTGTAGAGTAACGTTTGATATTTTTGTCAAATTGTCAAAAAAGTGTATATTTTCCATAACATATTTAAAATCAAAATATTTTTTGTCTATCAGCTAAGTACGCAATGTTGTTAATATTTAACTCACATTTATTATTCTCTGTCCAACTTTCCTAATTAGTGAATTATAAAAACTGATAAATAGTAAAGAAAATTGGTAGGGAGACATGTTCTCTATGCTCGTGCAATTAAAATTCTCTTTAGGCTCTAACGCTAGCATTTTTTAAATTTCTTTTATTATTATTTTGCCAACTCTAAACAAAAAAGAATTAATGACAACAAATTGATAATTGATGCAATTTAAATTATCTTAGGGTTGATGCAATATCTTGTACAAATATAAGTTTCGAATCTTAAAGCAAAATTTGTTAAAATTACAAAGCAAAATTACCTGATACAGCGAGGTTAATTTTCTAACCTTTTGTGAGCTCAATATTCAAAGTTCTTTGAGAAAACAATTTATTTGCAATATTTAAATTAATTGATAAACATAAATTTTCCAGAGCTGAGAAACCTACCCTCTAATCATAATTTCTCTGCATATTTCTCTGTATATTCATAATTTCTCTGTATTTCTCTGTACATACATACAGTTTTATACAATTTTTTAAGTTTCAATATGATTCTGCGAAACAAGCTTTTCATGCTCTTTTTTTTGTAAATATCAATAAATAAAATATTAACACTATAAAGATAAAGTCTTATTCATACTAGCTAAATAAATGCCCATTTTTTATGGGTAGAAAAAATATCGGTTTTGATCAAGAATACGAAAGCTCACACAAAAATGAAATACATATCCCGACACAACTAGTATAGCTAGAACATATCCATTTCTTTTTATTGCATTGGTCTTTGCAGTGTCTACATTCTTAATTAAGCGAAACACGTTCTTAGCAATTCATTCAATCAAAATGAAGATTAACTATTTAGTTTCATTTGTCATGATGCTATTATTTGGAGGTCAAACAAACTCTCTTTAGTCTAAAATTACTATAATCAACTACTTCCTTTGGTACTTAAACTAAATTTGGTGTGGATCGTTTAAAAATTGCGCATTATTATACAACACAAACAAAATACATTTTGATTTATTTATATAGGTTACAGCTAAATAAAATATATCATGTTTTAAAAACATCAATTACATGTGAAGTAAGAATATTTTTAAGTATAAAGAAATAAACGCAATTTAAATTAATACTTTTTTAATTCAGAAAAATTAGTACTATCTAGATAAAATGTGAAATCAAAAAGAAATTTAAACATGGATTTTTCCTTTTAATTAGGTTAGATTACGTCCCAAAATTTAAAAATGTATTAAATTAGAAAACAATTAAGTATACTTTTACTACGATACAATATATCTTTTCATTTCATTCAATTAAAAAAAGAAGCACACAACAGTTGTTTATGCAAAATTAAAATAAATCATAGGTACTAATAATAAAAAGTAAAATTATTTTATGTTATAAAAATTCATATTTTAAAAAGATTGCATTCTTTTCTTATAAAAATGTTAACTAAAAATATAAAAACAAATAAATTTGAAATATAGAAATATGGAGAAATAATAAGTATTAAATGCTCGAATAAAAAGTTTAAAATATGTTTACAAGAAGGTGCGAAAATAATGTTCCCGTGACACCGTATGAGTTCACACCCCGCATGTTCTCTAGGTCAGTAGGTACAAGTTTCGTTAATTTTAATTTCCATTTATTTTCTGAAAAAAATTTATTCTGAAAATTCACACTATTGGTAATATGTATCTAAGTTTATTCGGCCTAAATAGTAACTACTTATTTTCCAAATGAACAAATTAAGCAGTGCTGGTTCCCATGTTAAGAATGGAAAAATTTCGTGAAAACTCAGCGTCTTTTTACTTGAGCCACGAGAGTAGTTTTAGGTTATTAATTAATTTATTTATAATTTTAATTATTATTTATTATTTTAATTTTTATTTATTACTTTAACTTTTATTTATTATTTTAATTTTTATTTATTATTTTGATTTTTATTTACTTATTTATAAAAATATTTTTAAAAAAATTTCTTGCTGTAATGTTTACTAAGAAAATTTTGGTTAGTTTAAGTTAAATCTAAGGCCCACTTCTCGTATCTTATTTGAACGAGGATCTAGAAATCGTGGTTTGTAATCATGCTACGAACAAAAGTGAATATCAATAAAATGTTCAAAATTGAATACGTTTCAATGTATAGTGATTAGTGCATAATTTTAACATGCACTGTATCTAAATAACATAACTCAACATTTAATTCGTTACATTAGCGATCAGTATATAATTTTAACATACACTGTATCGAACTGAAATAATTAAACATTTAGTTGGTTACATCTAAAAGACTTTAACTTGGACCTTACTTTCTGGGTATTTAAAATTTTCATACAAAATGACATATCCACCATACAATATTCTTCAAAAATTATAGAAAAACCCACTTGTTGTACATGTTAAAAAATTAGTAATTTGAATCGTTAACTAGTTAACTTGTTTTGAAATTGTTTGTTTTTTAATTTAGCAAGTAATTTCTGCAGCATCCACATTAAGTTAAAGGGCATTGTTTATTAAGTTATAAACCATTGGATTGGAATTAAAACTGTGCCCATTTAACTACTCAATAAACATCGGTCCTAATTCCTCCAAAACAAGTAATATACTCTTTGATTTATTCAAACACATTTTTTTTAATTAAAAAAGATGCAAAAATAATTTTTGGCCGGTAGTTTATTATATTTTTGCCTCACACTTTTTCCTTTACGTACTTCTGATTGTTTATCTGAATTGATTCTGAAATATGTTTGACTCAGTATTAGATGTATTAGAGAGCGCTGGTGACAGATTAAAAGTTGACTAGATTAGATTTTATTCTTGAATCACATCTCATTTTTTACTCATATATATAAAATATTAAACTGATGTTTAAAAAATAATATTTTATGGATTATTTAATTTAGATTAAAAAGTGAAAAAAAAATGAATTTATTTTTATTCAAACGCTTTTAAGTATAAGCTGTCTGTATAAAAACTGATAAAATTATTATTTCAGACATGAATGCATTAGACAATAGTAATTTTTAACAAATTGGGGATATAGTTAAAAGTGTATTGTACCGAAAATGTTAAATAAAATTTTGTAATGCTATGTAGGTGTTGATCCGAAAAAAGTTGGAAACTTATGATTTAAGAGATTAAATGAGACAGAAATACTAGTTTTCAATTTTATGCACAGGGAGCAAAATAAAAAACGAACCACCCTGAATAACTATTTATCTGTGACTTTTATTTTAAAAATTTTTTTGTTTGGGAATCGATTTCTTACTTCTTTTAGTGCTTTCCAGACTATTATATTGGCATATATAGTTTTGGCTATGCAAATACAGTATAAGAAAGCACTATTTTGGTGAATATAATCGTGTGAGCTATATACGTAAACTCACATTATTTATCCGCAAGACTACAAATTTGGAATCGTGATGGCATGATTATATATTTTCTAACATTCATTAACTTCTAATTTTCGTTTTAAAAATCATTTTCCCTTTTTCTTCTTATCTCTTTGCTTGTTTTCTTTATAGTTTTCTTATTTTAACAATTCCATGCACTTGCAGTTTATGCATAGTTAATCAAACTTAATAAATCTTAAATTCTTAACGTTACTTGAATCTTTTTTCTTTCTTTCTTAATTATTTCCTATATATATAAACACAAATAATAAAATAAAATAATACAAAGAGAAAAATATAATTGGGAACAAACCAATAGTCTTCTTCAAGACACATTTATTGCTATAATTTAATGCGATATTTCTGAATTATCCTAGGGTAATAATCATTTTTTATATGTGTAATTAATTTTATATTTTTTATTTAGACGTTTACAAGCTATCTAAATAAACTTCAGTTAAGTGTCTATGGTAAGGTCTATTTGGGAATTCAATTGATATATTAATTTCATGTGTTATTGCCAATACATAATAATAAAAATCCAGATCATTTTGCTTACTAAATAGATGTCAGTTTAAAAGGGGAAAGTTAAAAAAAAATTTTCCTTTTCCCCCCCAAAATCGTGTTGCAAACTTATTCATGGAACAAACTAATTCTTCCAAATCTTATTTTTACAGTTATTCATTTAATATAATATTACTCATTACATACGTGAATCTATCCGGTTGTGTCACTTAACTAAAAGAAATTTAAAAATAGAAAAAAGCTGAAATTATTGTATATTTTTTCCTTGTTTACTTCAGATAGTAAAGTGACGAAACACAGAAATAAAGACATATTTCTAGGAAGTTTTCTTCTTTCTGCGCTCAGCACATCACATGCAATGTAAGCTAAACATCACGCGCAAGATGGATATTTTTAAAACCTTGTTTGAGGTTTATAGAAAACCTTGAGTGAAACAGAAATAGGTAGCGAAAAGCTGATTTCATCGGCAAGTTTTGTTTATTTTTCATTTCATATTTTCTGCCGTAGATATGGCGCGTGACACAAACTGTGTAAATTTGCTATTCTAATGTTTTAGTTTATTTAAAATAGTATTGATTTCTTTTATGATGTCTGTAAGGAATTTTTATTCAATATTTTTTTAAAAATCTAAATATGATTCTGTTTCTCATAAAATTAGAAGCAACTGTATCTTTTCTCTTTCAGATTTCTAACTTTTGAAAAAGCATAAACTTTCATTCATCAGTGTTGCATATTGACCATTTATTCTCGTTCTTTTATTTATATTTTGTTCTACACTTAAATGCATTAACTTGAAAATTTTTTTGCTTTTCAAACCTACTACTTTCTTTTAACTGATTTTCGTTTATTTGTATGTTCTATAAAAAATTAATTTCATATTATAAATTCTTTAACTATTTATTTTCTAAAACATAAAATTGTACAGTCTCATTGTGAAATTATACTACTTTCTTCCCTATTTTGTTATATATTTGTTCTTCCTCTGGAAAATATATCGGAAATCAGTATTCCAATTATAATGAATTATTCTATTTTCAAAGTACCTTCTATTTGGAGAATTTATTTATTTTTTGAGACAATATACAGTGAAACCCCGATTTTACGTTTTCTGTCGGACTAGCGATAAAAAACGTTCGAAGCGGAATAACGTAAAATCGGGGTTAAGAAAAATCTATGCATATTTTTAAAAGTTGACACCTACCAGTTAAATTAATGGAAAAAATGAGTAATCTTTACTTGCTTTTCGTTTCTAGCTACAATTTCGTATACAGCTCGTTCAATACTAACAATTTTTTTGCAAATTTGCTTCTTGATTTACATTTGCAAGTAAAAATTGTTTTAGAGTTTTATACTTTGTATCGCTTGATCAGCTGTTGGCACGTTTTTCGCACGCATGTTTTTCAATTTAAGGTTTAAATGAGCAGTGCATTGGTCTAGGAATAAAATTATGTTGCGCTTTTGAAAATTCATTTTCTTATCCAGTTTTCGAAGAAAATTTTTAAATAATGCTTGCGTCATCCATGCTTTTTTGTTTGAAGTGTAATCGGTAGGAAAACTTTTGATATTTTTGAAACACCGTGGTTTCTCTGCTCTACCGATCACAAGAGGCGTTAACTTTTGGCTTCCATCGGCATTTGCACAGAGCAAAACAGTCAAGCGCATTTTTGAAAGCTTTCCTCCATGGCAATTTTCACCTTTAATTGTCAATGTCTTGTTTGGCAATGGGTTGAAAATCAATCCCGTTTCGTCCGCATTAAATATGTCACTTGGATTATAGCCCTTTAATAAATTTGGCAGAGTTTCTTCTTTCCACTGTTACACAATTGTCATATCCACACTATCGGATTCGCAACAGATAGATTTGAAGCATAAATTGTTCCCTTTTTTTTTTAATCGATCGATCCAGCCATTTGATGCACTGAAGCCTTGGAGTTTAAGCCTTTCAGCAATTTCAAGCGCCTTTTCTCTCAGGATGGATCCATTTATAGGAATCTTTGCTGCTCTGGCTTCCTTGAACCAGTTCATTAAAATGTTTTCTAACTCATCATACGGAGATGTTTAAAGGGTTTTTCTCATCTTGGCATATTTTCCGAGTTTTTCAGCGTTTAGTTCTACTGAAGCTTCTTGCTTTAAAATCATTTGTAAAGTTGAATAAGCAATACCCAAAGATTTAGCAAGATCAACTTTAGTGCCATGAAATTCTTTAGCTTTTTAGATGATTTCAGCCTTTTCGGCCAGAGAAAAGCATTTTAGTTTCGACATCTTCTTTCGAGAAAAGAACACGATGACTGAGGTTTCGAAAATGAGAAAAAATGCTATAGCTTTCAAACTCAAACAAAACCGACTGAAAATCTCATTTGGTATGCTAGCCCGGAAAAATGAGTAAAACCATTTCGAATAGAATAAAAAAAAAAATTTGATCTGTTTGTAGAAAAACGCATCAAACGGGATTTTCATAAGAGGAGTAACGCAAAATCCGGGATTTTTTAACATTATCGGTATAGACAATTTTCACGGATCAGCAGAAAATGACGTAAGAAGCGGGATAACGTACGAAACGGACAACGTAAAATCAGGGCTCCACTGTATATCCAACTCTTTTATCAATAAAATATTTTGTTTAAACTGTTAAAGAAAAAATATTTAAAAATCTGAGAATATGTAAACTGTGAATTCTTCAATATGTGTTCATTTAATTTTTGTCGTTATTGCTCATTACCTATACGTTACTCCATTAAAAATAAAATTCTGCATCAGTTTTTTTCAATCTGTATAGAGCTAGAGATTGTTCCAAGTGGGGAAGTTTAAAATTATGCTCTTGTTTAAATTGTTAAATTATTAAGTTTTCGGACCTCTCAGAACAAATACTCAAAAGAATTTTTTGTTGTTGTGAAACTAAGACATTAAATTTAAACATTTACTAATTGTTGGAAAATGAAAAGCAAAAAAATTCTTAGGAGCCGCAACATTATTTTTGGGCTTATTATCTACGCACATCAAAGTTTGGTCAAAAACATGTAAAAGTTCCTGCAATTAGAAAACTTTTTGATGAATATAATAATCCCCAGATATGCATAATTTATACAAACGCATGAATGCCACATAGGCAATAGCAGGTATCCTTAAAGTTGTTCTTTTGAAGTTCTTTCATCATATGAAATAAAATAAGGCTTTCTAGCTAATATGCTAGTTTGAAATGTTTTTGAGTTTGTAATAGTCATTCAGGGCTAAAACTTGCTATGTATAGAAATATGCAAAACACCAATATACAGTTAAGAAAAACACCAATATACAGAAAAGAAACAGTTTTTTATTTATTTTTACTAATATGAAAGTTACTCAGTCCTGCATTGTTTAAGCTCTTAAAAATGGTAAAAGGTAAGGGCTACTAATTAATTTTAAGCATTTTCATCGTGGTAGAAAGATCTTGCAAAATTGCCTAATTTTTAAAGGATAAAATAATTTTTTAAAATATGTTAGCTATTTGTCCATTTGAAAGTTTACATTATTCGTCAAGCAAGAAAATTACATATTACTGTTCAAAATTAGTCTTTTACTTCATGTTTAAGGTGCTTCCACTTCGACTTTTTATTTTCTCTTGCTAAAAAACTTTGTGAAAGACCTTTAATAATATTTTTGTATGCTTTTTTACTAAGAAAAGTAAAAGCAAAACAACCTTTAGGTGCCTTTTACTTGAGTTAAAGCTCTACACCATTATTATACAATCTTCCTGTAAAGAATTATCTGAGCTTTCGAATGAACAAATAGCTTAAATATTTTTAAAATTGCTTAGTTGGCAAGATTTTTCCTCCTAAATGATAATTGCCAATATCAATGATTAATTCTTTATTTTTGCAAATATTTATAGGCCTATATAAATATTAGAGTAACTTAACAGCATTAGAGTAACTTTTTTAATTTAGAATTCAATCACAAACCTTTTTCATCTTTTCAAAACTTTGGCTTTTATTCATGGTAGAGTTTTGCGCTTATGAACAGACTTTCAGAATTAGCTTGGACGGCAGGGGCTCAATATAGGTTACACTTGACTTAACAGTTATGCAAATTCGCAGCAGTTTTGAAAATAGCATGTTATTCCTCAAAAAGCATTAAGCTTTTACACCAGGAAAATGCCATGCATTAAGAATGCCAGATATAGCAAACTTTTAATTTTCTTTATGTGCTTTTCCAGTTAGTTTCTATGATATCTTTTTATTATATTAAATGAAAAAGTGTAATATATATTTAATTTCAAGGGATTAATAATTTTTTTTCCCCCTCAGATGCTTTAAAAAGTATGTTGAATTGGTATATTGAAAAGCAAGAGCTTAGATGCACACCATCAATTTTAGATGGATTCGATACTATTAAAGAAGCTAAATGTCGGAAAGAAGGAGCTCGCTTTATCCAGGAACTTGGGAAGCAAATGGGCCTGTATCTTTTTTATTGTTGTATAACTCTCTAGTTTTTATTAATTGCCTTTATTTTCTCGAAAATAAAAACTCTTTTTAAAATGTGTTTTCATGTGTAGTGTAAAGAACTGAATGTGTAGTAGAATGTCGAAACTAAAAAATAGAAACATATTTATTGAAAAGTAATTATAATATTAACTTAAAATAAGGTCTTCCATAAGATCTCAATGATTGCAATATAATTCACATATCAAATACAGCGTATCCGCGCACCTGGAAAGTCATGATTTTCGTTATAGAACAAAAATTTTCATTATTTTAACTATTTTTTTAAAAAAATTCATGGAAAGTCATGAATTTAGGTCGCCAAGAAATCTAATTTTTAAAATAAAATTTACCATTTCATGGTGTTCTGAATATCTGAATTTGTAACAAAATCCCCACTCACAGTCATATTTTATTAAAATATAATATGTTCTTATAATTTTCTTTAAAAAAAATGAAAGAAAAGCATCATTTTTAGAGCGAATTATCTTTTAAACTTATGTGATTTCGGAATTTTTGTTATTATTTTTTTTTATCGATTTAAAATTCTAGCTGAAGCAAGCCAGTCATTGGCAAATTTTTTTTATTCCGAAATGAGAACAGAAAAATCAGGAGTATTTCTTTCCTTTCCGATGAACATGAAAAGTATCTTTACAATATAATCCTGCAGAAAAAGAAAAATATTTGCTTATGCATTTTATTCAGCTATTTTATTGTTTCAATTCTTTCTTTACCCTGATTTTTAAATTTAAAATCTACAAATATGGAGATGCAGAGTATAACAGTTTTGGTTATACCTATCATTTCAATAATGTTGTTATGATGCTTTTTTAAATTTATTGTTGTGTTTTTGTCTGAGAAAATAGTAACTTTGTTAAGTCATGAAAAATTCTTGGAATTAGTTATGAAAAGTCATTAATTTAAAAATCTAAAATGTAGCAGATACCCTGTAAATAATCAGAAATGTCCCTATACTTTTCACTAGTGTTAAACCCTTAACTCTCTAGTGTTAAACCCTTAACTCTCAGACTTCATTACATTAGAGTCAAACTCTGTTAATTTAAAGGGCAATTCCAGGGTAAGGTCAACCAGATGACCATAATTTTAAATTTAATATTTTAAATTTAATATTTTTAACCTAACTGGGTATCTTTTTCAAGGTAAAAAACTAAAGTTTTGGAAACATTGACTTATTAATTTTAGTTTTCAATAAGTTATAGGCTGTTAAATGAACATCATTTGCAATTTTTAACCATTGTAGGGAATTTCTAACACTTACTGTTTCTTTGAAAAATTCAGTCAAATAATAGAAAATGGTTTAAATAATAATTAAAGTAAATTGTATCAAAACAGGTAATCTTGCACAAATGTGTAGAAACATTTCGCATTTCAGGGGTCTGTCCAGACCGAATTTACTACCGTTTAGCGGTAGTTTCACAAATTTAATTTTAGGAAAAATGGTAGTTTCACAAAATACTTTTTCTTAAAATTTTATTTTTTTATTCCTTAAGAAATGATAAATCCATATTCTTGCCATATTTTTGTGTTGGATTTTTAAACACAATTTTTAATTTTTCCCAAATTATGTCTAAATTTTCACAAAATAGGTACCTCTCAGAAAAACCTAGACAGACCCCTGCATTTTGATTTACCAAAAAATTTCCAAGATGTACTTTTGACATTTTACGTCCAACACCAAAATACGTAATTAATTGTAGTGTGCCATTAAGATTTAATATAATAAAATTATTTGTTATGTTTAAAGCAAGTTTCTAAGTCTCATTTCTATAGTCTATTTTAATTCGGGGCTCCTGTGGGTCAGAGAAAACCTGGTATAGTCAGAGAATTTTATTTTAAATTTATAAAATAGGGAAATTTGCAATTTTTTTAAAAAAAATGTGGAAAAATCCTATACTATACCTGGAAAATAACCAGTCTTAAAATTGTCAGTAACAGTAATCAGTTAGTGAGATTCAAGTTAAATGATTCCAATATCTATTACAATAATTTTATAAAATTCCTATTTTTAGAGAAACTTTTCCATCCTTCCGTTCACATTCTATTGTATATTCTTGCCCACAAAATCTAATATTTGACATTTCAATAAAATAAAAAAAATCAGACTTTTCTGATGAAAAATTTTATGGTATAGATAAAATATGGTATGGATTTCAATGCATACAATTCAGTTCATCACAATTCAACGCTTTCAATTCCATCACATGTTAATATTGGTGGCAACGACATAGCAGATAGAGGGCAGTGAGGAAGATATACCCGCTGAGTCATCGCTTACTTATCAGGAACTTTACTCCAATGAAAAATACAGACAAAAATCAATCTGGCAAACTCCACCTCAGCACCAATGGTACACTGCAACATCTCCTGTCACCCTTCTGGGAATCAATTGGGATCAAAGCTCCCAGACTGCCATGGCCAGATTCTCAACTGGTCATCTAAAATGTCTAACATTCAAACGTGGCACAAAAATTTACCCGACTTGTAAAAAATGCTGTATCCAACTAGCCTCGCTGAAACATATACTTGATTGTGTCGGACTGTCTGGGGTGGACTTAATTTCTGATCCCCTTCTCGTCATTGACTTTCTGGCTGTCAACAACTTTTTGGAGTTGATCTGACTGATGTCAGATCTATGAGGATAAGCAACAACATGGATTTCAGTTAAAAACATTAATTTTTGAAATAATCATTTTAGTTATAAGTAGTTTAATATAAGAGTAAAAGGTGTATATTTTTGTTGATTGATTTTTTGTATATATATACAGTTGCAGTTAATGTCTAGATAAAGAATAAACTTTTTGTTTGAATTATCTTATTTTCTGTTTTCTATTGTATGTTTTTAATTTTTTTAAAAAAAGTATCCTTAATTAATTATAAAGAGGGTGTGCCACTATTGCTACTGGTATTGTTTATTTTCAGAGATTTTATTTGTCCTACTCATTTAAAAGTATTTCAAAATATGTAAGTGTATAGCATTTATTTCCTTTTAAAATTATTTATCTAATTTTATGTTAGAATGCACTGAATTTTTGTTTTCTGTTTAAAACTCAGCAGTGCTGAATAAGTAGTTATTTGCTAGCTATATAGTTTCTAAATCTTTTTATTCTTTAATAAATTTATATGAACAAAAATGGAATGTAGATTAAAAATTTTAGAGCTTGTGAGTTTTTAGTTTAAACATGAAATGAAAGATAAAAACTTTTTTTTATCCTGTAATGTAATTTTTAATTAATATCAATCATGTTTCTTGATTGTAAAGCAACCTTCACTATAATTTATGTTTATCTCTTTAATCAGGCTGCTATGCTAACTGTTGTTGGAAACATATTAATTTTTAATCATTTAGTTTTTCAGTTATAAGTTCAAAACTATTTTGTTAACTGTAAAATGTAATGTAATTCCAAATATTTTTTTGATCATATCTTTTAAATTCAAATATAATGTAAATGAATAAAAAAAATGCTTAACTTGTTACTCTTAAATTATTAAAAATATATCTTTAATCTGATTTTAAAATCTTTCAATTTTTTAAAACTGTTTTGTCTTATTCTTGATACATTTCTGTCACACCTTTTAATTCACCTTTTTTTTTATTTACAAAATATCTTTTTTAATTGCTTATAATGAGAATAGAAAGATGATCAAGTTAGCCAATTTTTTATTAACGCATTATTTACCTTGTTATTTGTTGGTGTCAAAAGAAAATAATTATTTTTTGTCACATCATTAACATGAAGAGCATCACTTAATAAACTTCTATCACCACTGAAATTCCTCCCACGTCTTACAAAAGTAGTGTGTTCTATATTTTTTGTTTTAAGTGTAACACAAATGCAATTCTTTTCTCAGTTTTTTTTTAGTCCGCTGATAAAAATTGATTTTTAAAACCTTTTTTTCTTAATCCCAGAGAAGAATTTATATTAATTTAACAAAATTTAGTATAATAGATAGTTCATAAGAATTGAGGAATGTTCAAGATGTTATCAGTATTTTCTGTCATTGGTTACTTTATGTGTGGTTAAAAAAAGTGCTTTTTAGCTTTGTTAATTCAATTTGTTATACTTACTGGAATAGAGAGATTTTAACCATTTTATATTTAGCTAAAATTTACTAAGAAGTTCTAGAGCCTGTAGAATTTCCCATTTTAGTTGCCTTATGTTCTTTCTTTAAGGACTAGGTCAATATAATGCACATTTTTTATGGATGTGTGTAAGCATCCTTCTGTACTCAACTTTTCTTTTTTAAACTTGCTAATTTATATTTGGAAATTAAATTTAATAATTAAAACCTCTTTAATTTTTCATCAGTAGACTCAGTAAGTTTAATAATTTGTAGGTTATTAAACTTGTTAATTGATATTTTTACATTAAATTTAATTATTAAAATTCCTTTAATTTCTTCTTAGTAGCCACATGTCCTTATTCTTACATGCATTTGTAAATTAACCTTGAATGTAACATTTTTGGAACTGTTAATCATGTCAAAGTATTGTATGTTGTGTCTTTATGATAATTTCTTAGTATCCTCTGTTATTACTAATTTTCTTACATACAAAGATACAACTTATTACTTATACTTATTTATTTGCAATTTTTTTGCGTTCTTAGAAACCTTATTGAATTTACTTGAGCCTTGCTAACGAAAAAGTACCATTTAAGTAATAATTTGAGTTTTTTCCTTCTAGAAAATATGTATCTAGAAATAATTGTTTTATTTTAAAAAATGTACTTATTAATTTTTTTTCAAAAAAAAAAAACAGAAACTTATATTTTTATTAAAATTTCAACATAATAGAATTATTGGCAGTGTTCATAAAATTGATTTTTATCTTAAGTGTACATGTGTAATTTTCTTTTAATTATATCAAAATTATCTTTGTTTCAATTCTACCAGACATTTTAATTGAACTAAAAAATCAATTGTAATTTAAAAAATAAGGGAAAATTGTTTTTTTGTATATGGAAATTGTGTGTTTAGACTGAATTTAATATTAAGAATTGAAGAGTTTATAAAAAAAATTCAATGTTAAGTTATTAAATTAGGCTGTATAAGTTGTTAATTACGAAAAGCAATATTTTATTGCAAATCATTATTATATGTATATCATCAGTTAACTGATTGTTTTATTTATTTATTTTTGTTTAGAAAAATTATCAAAAAGTTTTTAATAATTTATTCAGAAAGTTGAATAATTTATTCAGCTGATCTTCCAAGTTTTTTTTAGGGTTTTAATAATTCTTTATTTTTTATTATTTGATAATCATAAGTAGGGTTGCAAGTTTGTCGCGGCACGAATTTTCGCGACCGTTTCCGCGAAATTGAAAGGTTTTTTCAAAAATTCGCGAATTTTTTGAAATTGCGCGATTTGAACGAAAGTTATTCAATTCGCGCGATTTAAATGAAAATTATTCACAATTTGAAGTTATTTTTTAATACCATTTCATCTTTCGTCACTGACAATGCGTCTTACATGAACAAAGCATGGGAAAAAAGTTTGAAAGCAGTTTTCTTGAATGCTGTTCATGTGACTTGCAATGCACATCTTTTAAATCTCCTAGGAGAAATATGGCAAAATCAATTTGAAAAAGTGAATTCTTTTATTGTGCATTTAAAGCGTGCATTCACTGCATGTCCTTCACGTAAGGGTCGATTTCGAGCCTTTTTAGTTGAAAAGGGTAAAAACGCCGCTCTACCACCGGTTCCTGTACAAACCAGATGGAATAGCTGGTTTAAGGCAGCTTTGTTTCACGTAAATTACTTAGCTGAATATGCAGAGTTCTTCGATAAAGAGCAACAAAATAGCAGTAGTTCTTTGATCAGCACGATTTCCGAAGAATGTTGTAACGCAGAATTGAGTGAAGATTCAAGAGAGATTGAAAAATATGCATCTTTAATTTTGAATCTATTAAATTTATATGAAAAACAAAGAATAAGTTTGCATGTTATTTTTAATGAAATGTCTGATCTTGCTGAAGATTTAAAAAGCAAATCTATAACCTGCCAGCACTTGAAATCTAAAAAAGCTTTAAAATCATGCCAGGAAAAAATTCAGGCATACTTTTTTGAAGGCAATATTACAACACACAGATTTCGTCAACCAGCATCAAGCTTTTTTAAAGCATGCAGAGCTTTTGATCCTAGTCAATTCAAATACTTAGATGTTTTCCAAGAAGATGATAGTTCTTTTATTTTTAACTCTATCCCCATGTTTGAGGATGAAGAAGAGTTGAAGAACGAATTTAATGCTTACAAAGCGACAGTTAATGAACTACACGTTGAAAGTAGACAATTAATTCAGTTTTGGAAATCGAAGATGGAACGCTATCCAAAACTGTCTAAAGTGGCAATTCGATGTTTGTCAGTACCAACTAATAGCGTGGATGCCGAACGATCTTTTTCAAAATACAAAAATGTATTGAGTGATGAAAGGAGAAACATTAGCGAGAATAACCTAACCATGTATAATATTTTGTATCAAAATTCTGTACATTTAAGTAACGGCATTAATATTGCTTAAAAATAAAATTTTGTAACTTTTTAATGTTTTTTATTATTTTTAAATTTATTTTCGGTGTAAATATCAGTGCATATGTTATCCGCGAAAATTTCGCGAATTTTTAAAACTTTTGCGCGAATCACCCGCGAATTTATGTCTTTTTTTCCCGCGACAAACTTGCAACCCTAATCATAAGCCATTAATCATTATTTTGTTTGCTTTTTATTATTTATGTGATCTACATATATTTCTTTAAATTGAAATTTTACATAAATAATGTTTTAATATATATTTCTTTTATATTTAATGTGCATGTAATAAATATTTCTTTTTTCTAGTTAGCTGCTTGTTGTTGTCTTTTTCTCTCTGGAAAAGTTGAAGAAACACCTAAAAGAGCCAAAGACATCATTAGAACTGCAAAAGAAATACTTACAGAAACGGAATTTAAAGAATTAGGTGAAAATCCTAAGGTAATGTTTCGGAAATGTTTTTCAAATAGCTAACTAGGCAGTTGACAGTAATGCTCATTGTATGTATTGTGTAATGACTTAGAAACATTTTTCATCAGCATCATCACTGGCATAACAGACCAGGGGGGGACCTGGCTTTTTCTAGAACATTTCTCCCTTTTTGGTTCTATTTGTTGCAAAGTCTTGCCACCACTTTGCAATTTTTTTTCATATGCGGATTACACCCCTGTGACCGTATTTTTTAATGCTTTCTGTCATAAAACTCTCTAGCTCTAATATCTTTTTGCAAGATGTTTTTAATGGTATCAAATATATGTGTTACTGATTTAAAATAACAGAAATGCTGTGTTTACAAAAAAAAAACTTTATTTTTTTAAATTTAATATGTAGTTTCTTTTATTCAAATATTGTGAGATAAAATAATATTGATGACGAAATCTCTTTAAGAAGGGATTACTAAAATGCGTGTTTTGTTTTGAGAGTCCGAAGTTACAATAAATAATGTTATATTAAAAATATCGGATTTTAAAGACTAAGTGGAAATTAATAGCAATAACTGCTATAAAATGGATATAATCATTGTTTTAAAAAGTAAATACTCAAATGAGTGATTCGAATTTCTCATATTGTCTGAAATGTATCGGAAAGTTTAAAAGCCATGTGAAAATCAAAGTGATTATTTAAATGGGAGATTCAAATTTTATGTGTAGAAATAAAATGAACCGATAAGCGGAATTTTAAAAACCCTGAGGAAATCGTTAGCACTAGCAATTAATGCCTGAATTTGCTGGTTTTCAGAGCTTTACTAGCAATAATTGTCAAAAAAGCAATGAAATCGTCACATTAAAAGTAAATAGGCGTTGTAAAATTGTGTAAAAAAACATCAAGATTTTATTTTTTAAAGAAAAAATTTGAAAATTTATATCAATAATTATTGAAAGAACGATTGCAACACATCATGGATTAACAATGATATTGACGCAAACCAAGTGTATCCAAGAGTAATTTATGGAATCTGCAATTATAACTTAGCATGCCATAATAATATCGGTATTTCGGTAAACAAAAATGTCAATAATAATAACTGAGCTATGTAAGACATTAAGATTTTTTTAAAAAACTAAAGATTCATAGTAATAATTAGACAAAAAAGATATAATCAAAATACCTTATATATTTATGATGGAATTGGCGTAAGCTGTGAGCGATAGTTTTAGGGAAGATTCAAATTTGTGTTAGAAAGTTTCATGTGTGTAATATATTAAAAATATTGGATCGATTTTACTTCAACCAAATTTGTAACCATATCCCTGCTCAGTCTAGTGTGAACTATCTTTTAGGCTTTCGCGATTTCAGCTTTTTTTTTTATGTATATTATTTATTTGTAATCCTAGCTGAAGCCAGTCATTAATGTACTTTTTTTATTTTCTAATGAGAATAGAAAAATCACGAGCATTCCTATCACCTTTTGAACGAAATTTTGCATAAAAAAATGTGAAAATTTATGCAAAAAAGAAAACCAAAATTCTTTAGTTTTCAAAAGAAAAATCTTTCAGCAAGAACCCTGTAACGTTTTGTGACAGTTTTGCCGTGATTATGCCACAGGGACCTACACAGTTATATATTTGGGAGTTCTGAGGTTCCACATTGACAGAATCGAAACTAAAAACGCTCCGTGAATCAATATTGCAAAAAAGATGGCCTTATCTGAAAAAGTCCAGTTTTTATTAAAAAGATTATCTTTAATTTATAAAAACAAGCCAGCCTTTATTGTCTATTCATACACAGAATTAAAGCAAAAAGTCTGAAAAAAATCATAAAAAAGCACTTAAATTTGCAATAACTTTTGAATAA
Organism: Parasteatoda tepidariorum; assembly: GCF_043381705.1. NCBI lineage: Eukaryota > Metazoa > Arthropoda > Arachnida > Araneae > Theridiidae > Parasteatoda > Parasteatoda tepidariorum. Next base: position 79,139,783 of record NC_092211.1, on the reverse strand, counting down.
TTTGAAATTTCAAAACTATATTTGCATTAAGTTCCCAAATGGCTCATTTCAGCTTGTCAAATTTAATTTCATAGTTGCATTTCAGTGAGCTACAAATCTTCAGTGAGCAAAAAAACTCTGTATTTATTTCATAAACAAATATGGCCCGTTTAGCCTACCGAGTTTTAATTCTGAAGTTGTAATCCTGTGACCTGTTGAACTGATTGTCTGATGTTTTTTCCTACAAGTTTAATGGTTAATAATTCTCGAATTAGTTATCAAATTTTAAATTTTTTTTCTTCCATTGTACAGTACATTTTTGTTCCCTAAACATTTTTCGACTTGTGTGGTTTGTAATTTCAAGTTTTTAAGATTTATAGTTTTTGCACAACAACACAAAATGTAATGTTAGATTGAATACTCAAAACAATGCCAGCAGCCCTTACAATATTTTAATATGGAGAGATAATTAAAGCAAAAATGCTACGCAATTTATAGGAACAGTTCACTTTTTTTTCTTCATTAATACGTAGTTTATTCAGGGATGAGATTCTTCCGCGGATTCGCGGATTTCCGCTTTTTCTCAGATTTTTCCATTTTTTCCACTAATTTCCGCTGAAATTGTTATTTGCACAAGTTAAAATATTTTATGAGGAATTTAATTTTCCGCGGAGCGAAATTATTGAAGTCCTCATTCCTTCATCTGAAGTTTCTCTAAAAATCATTTCCTTGGGATAAAACTGGTTGAACTTTATACAGGGATGAGATTTTTTTCGCTTTTGTCTCTCGAATTTCAGCCTTNTCATCCCTGTTTATTGCTGAGTTTGTTTCTGCCCTTTGATGCCAACACAAGAGAAGAAACTTCATTGGTTTTGTGGTCACATAAAAGCATTTTAAATAATAATCAATAATTTTTAACATATGTGTGCATTTTATTAAATTTTATTCATTTTCTTTTATCAAACCATAATAAAAATTTCTGTCATTTTTCAGTTTATTTTACTTTTTATTCTTGATTAAATTTTTTAAGTATANTTTTTTTTTTTTATTTTTTTTTTTTTTTTTTTTTTTTTTAAGAAAACAAATTCACATTTGTTTGATTATTATTACACTGTAATGAAAATCCATTTAAATATTTATTATTTCCATGCTATATTGTTATTCACATAAAGTTTTGTTCTTTTTAGGGAGATATGATGAAGTTAGAAAATGTTTTACTCAAGTCTATTCAGTTTAATTTTAATGTTGCCCATCCATACAACTGTATACTAAAATATGCTAAACGTTTAAAAGGTATTACTCGAATTTTTTTTAAAAAAATTGTCTCTTATTTTATGTAAAATAATTCATTCCAACAAAGTGCATTTTAAAATCTTTGAAATTACTATTCTAATAATGTTTATAAATAACTTTGCAATTTAGGAGGGAAAATCTTTCATTTGTTTTGTTTGAATATTTAAAGCCTCTGAAATAATTACCATTAAATTGAGTAGACATTATAGAAGCCCAAGAATTTATATTTGTATTTATTTGTTTTTTAGAATAAGTAGAGTTAACATAATTGTTCATTTTCAACTCAATTGTTTAATAGTTTTATGTTTTTTTTTCTTTTTTTTTTTTTTTTTTTTTTTTTTTTTTTGTTTTTTTTTACATTTTACCAAAATAATTTTATATGTTTAGAAGTTTAATGTAATTTCGAACTTAAACAGAGCTTAGTTTATTTCATTTTACTTTTGCTTTTTTCACTTTGTTAGAAATTCAACTCTCAGATAAGCTCTTAAAAGTCTCAGATAAGCTCTTAAAAGTAGCATTTTGAGCTTTAGTGTTGAGTAGCATTTGAGTAAGTTTAAGGGCCTATTTTCTAAAGTAATTGGATCAAGTGTTCCCTAGGAACTTTATATAGTGAGCTTCATTCCTGATTGCAGTAAAATAACTGCTCTCTTAAAACTTGAGTAACAATTTGGTCAAAAGTAATGTTTCAGTTTTTAGTATTTTTTCGATTCAATAAAAAGTTGTGAAAATTTTGAATAAAAATAGTTTCCTGCATCCATAAACTAAATATATTAAATAAATTATTCAATTTACTTGACTGCATCAACAGCAGGAAGAAAAATGCAAGATTCAGCAGTTTTTAAAGAAAAAAGAATAATAAAAAAAGTTCTTAGTAAATTAAATATTAATTTAAATTATTGATATTTTTAATTTTGTACTAAATGTCAATAAAAAATTTTAATATTTAAAACTTAAAATTTTATTCAAATGTCAGAAAACAAATCTGTAGCTGCAATTTGAAGTATAAAGTAATTATTATTTAGATGGTTAAAAAATATATTTCTTTGGATTGTTCTAGAATATTTTTCATTTTATTCTTTAAATTTGTATGCTTATTACTTTTTATATCCTAGTTATGAAAGAATAAGGTTTTGTTTTCCTAATTTTTGCAGCATATTATAAGCAGTATTTTGAAATTAATTTAACCAGTTGATAATGCAAATTATAAGACTGTTTAATTTCGTGCTAAAGGTAACACTCTTCTTACTAAAATCAACATATTTTAATGATTGTCATCAAAGGAAGTAAAGTAATTTTTAACAACCTTTTTACTATCCCATTAATTTTATATTCCGAGAAACATTTGAAAAATTATTTAAACTCTATGTACAAATTACGTAATCTGTTAAATTATTTTGTACAAATTCAAATATCGGATGCTTTTCTGGTAGATTTCTTTTTATTATGTCACAATTAAAAGTGCATTTTTAATGCATCGCATACTTCTTCCCTTTTGCACTTTTTTAATTTGAATGTTTTTTAAGACAATTTAAATTATTCTAATTTAGTGAATGGAATGTATGTATACTTAGAGGATTTCAGTGTAAAAATCAGAACTCTCCAAGAAGTGTTTTTTCTTTTTTTTTCAATTTGAATTTTTTATTTGAGAATTTAGGCAATCAAGTTGAGATGTGGAAATTTATTTAATATTCTAAGTTGTAAAAAGATTGAGTATACTTAAATTTACACTTCATTTGGACTTAAAAATTTTTTTTTTATCAATGTTACAAATTGGTGGATAAATTAATTTTTATCCGTTCCTCTGCTTTATATATTCATTGTTGATTGTACCTGCAAATAACATTGAAAATGAAAAGACAAAATTATTTATCATAAACATTTGCTCTAAATGAGACATTTTCTGCAAATTTTATATAAAGGTATGAGATATCTTCGGTGGGGATCTAGATTTGTGATAATAGGTCAACTATATGAGCTTTGAAAAAAAAATTTGTGAATCATTATAAAGTTATCTCATTTAATAAGTATGTATTAAATGAGATTGAAATGCATAATCTATTTATATTATTATTTGTTACAGAAAAGAAAAAGTGATTCATTTTTTCTTATACTTGTTTTGCTTTTTTCCAGTTAGAGATTATATTTGTGTAAAATTAATGATAATCTATTAATAATATCTCATTAATAATATTCCCTAAATTCATTGCATTAGTAATTTTTTTAAAACCTCTGAAATATGTTGTTTTCGTGGATACTGAATAAAGGAAAAATTCTTCACTTGTACCTCATTTCTTTCTCTGGTATTTGCTTTCAGACAATAAAACCAAATCAATGATATAAAAATGGATTTAATTCATAAGCAATTTTGTTATAGCTGATCTTTGTTTTGCCATGAAAAATATTCAGTCTTTTTGTATGTTTGCTAGTCAGTATTGTTGAAAATGGTATAAATGCATATTTTGAAAACATTTTTTGATTTATTATATTACATTAAAATATTTATGAATGAGGAATGCTAAGTATATGTGATATGTATAAATCAAACTTGTGATGACTTGTGAAGTTTGGCACATAGCCAACTTTTTGCTCATTTTTTTATGACTATTCATGCTGTCTATTGTTGTTTTTTTCTGTGTTATACCAATCCCATGTATGTTTTTAGAATTTTGTGAATAATCAACATTTAAATCCATTTTAATTAATTAGATCTCCTTGGAATTAGTAATTAGATCTCCTCATAAATATTTAATTTCTACAATATATTTTTTACCTTATTTATTTTAAGGAAGAAAAGAAGATTTAGAAAAATTGGTTCAGAGTGCTTGGATATTTGTAAACGACAGGTTAGTTACAATATTGCTCTAAATATGTATTTTTATTAAATGAAAACATAATTTTATTCAAACTTAATTTTTTTTATTTTAAATATTCTGTAATAGTTTGTGCACAACGATTTGCATTCAGTGGCAGCCAGAAGTAATTGCTGTCGCATCTCTTCATTTAGCATCAAAAATAAACAGATTTGAAATAGATGATTGGGAAAATCGCAAAATAAACCAATGTTATTGGTGGGAGGCCTATGCTGAAGGATTTTCAATAAAGATGATAGAAGGTAACTTTTTTTATACCTTTTACAGTGCACAAAATAAAAAATGGATGATCTACAGATTTTCACGTTCTAGAACTCAATCTTAAAGGTCCGAAGGGGTTATCTCAAATATGCTAATAAATGGGTCCAGGGGATATTTTGTTAAATATTACTTAACCAATGTCATTTCTATAATGAACTAATTATAAGTGTGAAATAATTTCACTTACCTTGAGCCGGTTCTTTGGAAATATATTTTTATTAATAACATAGACGGCACGAAACACTTAAGAAAACAGGGAAGAATATGTAACAACAAGAGTTCATGGGTCTCTGGTCCCACGCAAACATTCATCAACGCCACCAGCGGAATATTTCTTAATTATCATTAAATTACAACATATTTTAAGTTACAAACTTGGACACAAAACTAACTTTTGTGAATAAACATACCTTTTATATGACAGATATGAATTTCCGACCAAAGTATAGCTGCTACCAATAGAATGTTTTGTGAATATAACTTTTTATTTAATACTCAAAAAATTTTGAGTTGTGAGGTACACAATTCTTTATATCATTTTAAAAAATGACAAAACACAAAATTTGGGCAAAGCTGGTCAAATAGTTCCTGAGAAATCAAAATTTTAAAACTCAACTCTTTCAAAATTTCTTGGCTGCTATTTGACCGATTTTGCACAAATTTTGTATGTTTGCCATTTAAAATTCCATTCTTTGAAACGATGTAAAATATTTTCATTTTCAATTGCAGTACAAAAGTTTTTCAACTATTATTAAATGAAATTTAAGAAATTAATATTTACTAAAAGTTATATTTTCCATTGCTTTAACGAAATGAATTCTATGATTTTGTGCAATTTTTTTGTTGATTCCCTTAACCCCTTAACGATTGGTTAATTTTGAAGAAAACAGCCATAAAAGTGCCTATTTTTTTGGCTTTTGTATTTGTATTACGTATTTGATTAGTGCTGAAATCTAGTTTAAAATAAACTAACTATCTACAATTACCTTAAAAAATATCCTGGTACTGCTATCTGGTGTGTAAAATGAGAAATAAAATGTTTTACGGGCAAAAGAAATGAATTAGTTTTATTCTTATTGGCACTTTACTACTGAACACTCCAGCCCTAAAACATCACGGGAGCAAGAAATAGCGGGTGAAAACTCACCCCGTCATTTTCATGGGAGTGAGAAGGAAGGGGTTAAAAGGATTTTGTGATATGGTGAAATACGCAAAAAGTAAAATGAACATTAAGGGGTCTAAACTGTGAGTCGCTGTCATGACCAAACTATTAAGATTATATTTCAGCGATTCTGTTTATCCCTGGTATCTTGGAGATCAGAAATCTGAATCTGTTTGGAAAAAAGGTGTGTTTACTCAGAGAGAGTACATTTTTATGTGTGATTTCATAAATTTCTATCTATCAAAAATTTTGAAAAAATTCCAGAATGAAATTTATTAGGGTTTTGATTGCTGACAGAATTAAAATTTTATTGCTTTAAAAGGCATTAATTCTAAGATGTGTTCTTTTACTTTAAAATAAAAAAGGAACTTGTTAATACCGGCAGTGGACAAAATAATGGAGACACTTCTGTGCTTATACATTTTTTCATATTTCTCAGGAAAAAATTAAATAATATTTTATAACTTCAGAAGTGTTTAGTTTATGCAATTTCTCATGCTAACCAATAAACTTAAAAGCTTTTTAAAGGTTTGAGGGACTGAAAATAGATTACAAACAGAAAATATTGTTTTTAAACACTACGTCAGAAAATGTATCTATAAATTTTTAACTTGTAATTATTTAGGTCATTAAATGTAATAATTGCACAAAATTTTGTATATGTAACTTAAATATTTATGGAGATTTTTATTTACAAATTTTTTGTCCTAGATTTATTTGCTGTAACTTTAAAAAAACTTGATAAAATTAAACATCATTTTTAGAGCAATTTAAAATTAATTACAAAATTTTTACTTTAAAATTTGAAAATAATTCATTGAAAACTGTGCAATATATACATAAGTAGTTATTTGATACTGTGCATGTGCAGAAAAAATTAACACTTTTTTTGCATAATTTTGTAGTAAATTGTATTTTGCAACTAATGAAAAAAGTCTGATTTTAATATCTTAAAAATTAAAAAAATTTCAAACTATTTTCTCAGTAGTTCTTGCATTTTTTGAAAGAAACTCAAAATGATATTTTCTATCATAAGATAAAATTATATAACGAATGATAATACCTCATAATGTTCATGCACCGAAATGTGATTGTACAAGGAAAGAAAACATGCAGAAGTAATAGAAAATCTCGAAAGCTACCTAGGAAATGGCTTTAAACTTTTTAAATATTTAAGATATTCAAATCGGACTTCTTTTTATTAGTTGCCGAATACAATTCTCTACAAAACTAAGAAAAAGCAAACAATTTATTTTTACTCATGTCTTGCACAGTTTACACATGAATTTAAAATTTGGGGAAAATAATTTTGTTACTTATTTTGAATTGCTCCAAAAATTCTGTTGAATTTTTTTTAAGTTATAGCAAAAAAATGTCCATATTGCCATACATATTTAGCTACCTTTAAGAAATTCTCTGTAATTATTACATTTGATGACCATAATAATTGTTACTAGTTACAAATTTATTGCTATATTTTTTTGGCATAGGGTGTTTAAAAACGCTATTTTCGGTATGTAATAATAAAAGCTTTGGTAAATGTAATAATAAGCTGATATAATAAGCTTATAATAGCTTATGAAAATAATTATTTCCCCAAAAATATTTTTTTATATATATATTAAGCTCTATTCTTTTCTTCATTTAGGCATATGTCATGAACTTTTAGACATGTATACATCTGGGTTTGATTCATCGCAAGAAGCTGTAAGAGAAGCAGTAAGTTAGAGAGACCCAATTCCTAGTATATTTTCCATGTAATTAATTGGAAAACAGTGTATCAAGGAAAAATGCCCCACATTTACAAATTGACCAAAGAGTTAAAGTTAACAAAGAATTTTTTAGTGAGATTTGAATGCGAAACAGTACCCAGTATAATAAATAACTTATTGCTTTTTATTATACTGCCGTGCGAACGAAAAATCAACGTAAGCAACAAAAAGTTTAGATACATATTTCGCATCTCTGTACAATAAACTTCATGTTGCAAAAAAAAAAAAATACAGTAGGGAACCGATTATCCGGAACGATCGGGACCNACTTCATGTTGCAAAAAAAAAAAATATTCAAAAATGAGTTTTGCTTTTTCATTTTTCTGAAATTCTATGTTAGCGTTCATAACATTTGCAATAGAATCAAAAAAATTGTCGAGCTACTTTTCTCGGAATCTATCGAGAGTTACTTACATTGTTTGTCAATTGCACTGCAGTATTATTATAAGGTCATTTATAATATATATTAGGTTGGTGCGTATAAAATGTCGAATTTTCTTTATATATGAAAGTTTGATTCCCTGTTTACGTCTCATTTTGATATAATCATTGCCATAGCTACTTTGCGAAGAAGAAGATTTTTTCATTTAGTATTCCATTTTGTTACTTGTTTTTAAATTTGTTAGGATATGAATTGAACTGATATTCGTCACGGTTGCCACTCCACAGTCAGAACAGGGAAAACCTGGAAAATACAAGAAATTTAAAAATCTCCTGAAATAACAGGGAGAATGCAGAGAATTTTGATTTTTTTCTTTACAAACTGGGGAAATACAGGGAATTCTGTTTCTTATTTTTGTCTTTTAAAAAATGGTGACCACTCAAGGCTTAATCTATGGGATATCTGACCATGATATTTCAGCTATACTAAACTATTTCATTTATGATAGCATTATTTAAGTATGTTCAGCTGTTTTTCCAGTCATTAAAACTAATAAATATAGTTAGCCCAATATATCTCACACAAGAGCACATCATTTGTTGCTTCCTCTTAATATAGTGTTTATAATATGTACAGGGAAAACACAGGGAATTTTTTTTCCAGATCTGAGTGGCAACCCTGTTATGTAAGTAGGAATGTTGCTGCGAGCAATAATGCTGCAAAAGCTGCTTGCAATATAAACCAGGCATTGGGAGAGAATACTGTTAGCCATCAAAAATTGCTTCATTGGTTTGATAAATTTTGGTCAGATGATTTCTCCTTACAAAATTGTTCTCCAAACATTGGTGGAAACAAATTTACCTGAATATAAAAAGAAGTATACTTCTAGAACAAAAATTGACCATACAACAGTATTGTAAAACTTTTTTAAAACCAACATGTTGAAAAGTACTAATCCAAAACAATGATCTGTAGCATACGTCAAACAACAGAATTAAAATATGAAATTTCAAAGCACTCTGCTTACTCACTGAACCTTTCTCCTACTAACTTATCAGTAGAAAAACGAAGACAGTCTGAAAAATTCCGTGTCAGAGTTTATTGATTCTAAAAACTGGAAGGTATGTATTAAAATATTCTTGAAAAAAGTATACTGCAGCAAAAGTATTGATTAAATAAACAACTTTTAGAATAGACATGCAGTTTTATATGTTCACTTAAAAATTCGACATTTTATGCATACCTAATAATAACACTATTGTTTTATAATTATGTTGAAATGTATTTATTTTATTTTTTTGTACTTTTTTCTTTTTTGATATGTTGTGGCTGAAAACATAAACTTATTTAGGTTTTTTAAAATTTGTAAGATGATTATTTAAAACTTATTAGTTTTTGGACAACTTTAGAATTTAACCCTTTGCTTACAACGTTTAGCATGATATTACAACAAGTGGAGCCTGTCATTGGCCCACTTGTTGGCTAAATGTGATTCTGTTAATAACAAGATAAAACAATGAGTAAAAAAACTACAGAAACTTAAATTATTAAAAAATCAATACTTTTTACTTTAAAAAACAATGTTATTTGTATTTTGAATACATTGGGTATTCGTAAAGTGTAATTAAAACACAATCGTTAAATTCAGCTACCCAATTTATAATAATGTGATATTTATTTGGTTATATATTTCTGTTCATTATTTAACTGCAAAATTTTATGTAATAAATTCAAAATCTTGAAAAAAATTAGTTGAATACTATAAAGAAACACCAGTTTTTTCTGTCATTGTTATTAACTGCTTGTTGAAGGAAGGTACATCTTTTCTGGGATTCACAGTTTTATTTATTCTACAATATTTTGTCTTAAGATGAATAAATATTCATGTGTTTTACACCAGTTTAGAATTCTTCAAATCTTTTGTTTATAAGCTGTCTAAGTAAATGCACCTAAAAAGCATGCCAAGTGAAAAACTGTTAGTTAGTTTTCATTTAGTTTAAAAACATTTCTATAATCAAAATAATTTCTTCATATTTCATTTTTAAGTAAACAAGTTTTAGAATTGTGTATGAAAAGCACGATGGGATTGGAAGCACGATCAATGTCAAAATTGTCTGTCATTGTGGAATAATTGTCGACATATCGTTGATAAAAAGGGAACTTTAATAAGTCAAAGAGTTTCCCCTCAAAGTAGTGCACGTACAGGTCACTTAAAAAGAGGATAAGAGAATTACCCGTTGCTAATCTAACAATTGTTTGGTAAAATTTGTAGTTAAAAGTGATGGTGTACTGTTTTAAGCTAATGCAAGTAAGATTGACTTGAAATCAACATAAGTTGAAATTGATTTACATTTGAAAGCACTTATTACAAGAACAAAGGGTCAGAGAAATGAATTCTTTAACCTTCCAGCACAGGTGCTCAGCAATTTTACATGAGCGTGCATGTTCTATTTTATAAAGACAGCTGTTATTTTACCTTCTTTGGCATGGAAAACTACATAAATAATACTGATTATTAATAATAAATTTGTCAAGAAATAAAAAACTAACCTTATTGTTTCAAAATACAAATGATGTCATATTCTAATATTTTTAAGTGCTTGTATTAGCAGGTAGAAAAGCAATACTGTATTTTATTAAAGATGATTTAAAATTTATTAGTTAATAACAATATTTTAAAATTGAAGATACTTTTAATATTCATCAAAGGAAAAAAAACAACTTTGGTTGGAAAAATCTAAGTTTAACATAAGTTTAACTTATTTCTACAAACAATTTTACTTTTAGGAAATAAAAGAAAACAAACGACTAGTTACAAAGACTAATTTTAAACTAATTCCAATTTTAATTCTTTTATTTATTTTTAAAAATTAGAAATAAGAGAAAATAATGGAATAGTAATAATACAGAGTAGAATTGCCTAATAATAAAAAAAAATAGAATTCTGAAAAGATTTCTCAGTGTTTCAAGTTCACATTGCATTCCATGCAAATAACTTCGATATCCAAATGACATTTGCATGGGTATCTATAGCATATCTTGTATTTCATTAATGCTGAGAATTTTTGTTTTTCGGACACACAAACCGCACATTCCTTGTTTACATGTGGATTGTTTTATCATTAGATGAAAATAAAGGAACAGGAAACCAGGGCTCAAAAAACCGCTCGTCCTCGGCGGTCAAAAATTCCACACGGACAACAAATTTCTCGAATACAGCGTCCGTAAATCATTGGCTTGATTGTGGAACTGGCAAGCGTCATATTTGATTCATTTAAAAACAACAGTACCATCAGATAAATTTACATCATAATTGACAGATAACTTAACCTTTGTTATTTAAATTATTTCATCAAAGAAATAAATTATTTCATAATAGAAATACTAGGTTTTACTATTAGTAACCTAGTATTTCTTTTATTACTGTATAATGTAATCCTAGTAACTACTAATTCATTGTGCAATTTATATAAATGTTTGTAATAAATAAGAGAAAATTATATTTTTATTTATTTAGAAGCGACGGATTAGTTTCAAAGAGGATGCGTACATTGTTGGGCAAGCCGTCCTCGGGGACGGGTAAAATTTCTGAGTTTTTTCGAGCCCTGCAGGAAACCACGTAGCACAAAACCATTATTAAAAATAAAAATTGTCTCGTGATCTGTTGGCACATTTCATGATGTGGGTAAAGGGTTGAAAGAAATAATAGAAATGACCATTAGCAACCCATCTGCAGTATGCGAAAAGTGCAATAAAAACTGAATTTTTCATACAATTTGCGCTAACGCACATGCTGGAAGGTTAATTCAGAGTTAGTCAAACTTTCACAAAATAATTTAGTTACATAGAAAGGAAAAAGCATACAATATATTTTTTGGAATTTTCTCTACTTTTAGTTAGTAATTTTACAAACAAATCAAAAGTACTTTCGTCAATTTATAGCATTAATGATTTCTAAGCTGTAAGAACTAATGATATAAAAACATTTTGATAGCAAATGCAAGTTTAATGAAATGGCATCACATACCTGTTAATATAAAAATATATATTAAATTTATATCTTTTTATATTTATTTTATTACTCTTGAAAGGTTATAATATCTTTTATTATACTACTGAAAATCTATTAAAAATTAAAATTTTTGCTAAATGTTTTAAATCTTACTCTTTTTAAGAGAATGGATGTTATTGAATCATGATCTGAGGATTAGTGGTTACATCATCAAAAGTTACAATAATTTGAATGATTGTAACTTATACTAAAATGTTATATTTTTCTCCAGCACTTACACAAAATATTTTTCTATCATTACACATAATGACACTCATATATATTATAAAATCCTTGAGTCCAGCAGTCATTTTGTTCACTCTTTTTATTTAATTGCTTAAAAAATCTGATATTAATATATATTTTCATTTTTAAAAATATATTTTGCTACATATAAAAAGGGAATGTAAAAAAAAATTCCCATACGTAACAAAAGTGTATCTCACAATTTTATTGGAAATTTTCTAAACAAAAGTAAGAGAATTTTATTTTTTGATATTGAGTTAAATTTAATTTAAATAACAAAGAAATATTTCTTCTGATTAAGAAATACTGATGTCATGAAACAAATTTATGTATAACAAATAATTTGTTAAGCGTGAAGAATAATTTTTATTAGTACCATATTAAAATCACTTTCTACTTATTCATGGTGTGTAGCATTTTTAAAAAGTGCTTATTTTCGATTTTTTTTTATAAGCCCCTAAGGGTGCTTTTTTTATTGGGTGTTTCTTAAATAGTGCTTAATTTTCCCTTTTCGAACATGAGATTTTTTCTTCACCATGTCTATTTTCGCCTTGTATTATACAAAAGCGTGGTTTTTCACATTGTTCTATTCAATGTTTTTACAATTCATTCAAACACAATAAATACAATTTGGCGTACCGTCGGTTCGCAGCATATGAAAGAGCCAATCATTTCACATGTTTGCTGAAATACTCATGGGCCGGCATGTGCATATACTGAGATGGGTTCTGTGAGATTCTTGCACTCTCATGTGCAACTCTGCTGCATTTTGCAAAATATTCTCAATTTCAGGCTTCATTTTCCACCCTCTGAAATTGAACCAAAAAATCTCTCTATATTTTTATGATGGCTAATATATATATTCAGGAAAAGAGTTCTATGTCGGAAATAAGTTATTTTATCATGATCATATTAAGTCTGAAAATTATTTTGTTTATTGTATATAGTGCTGAAAAATATTTTTAGTGCTTGAAAAGTACTTAAAAGGTGTTTATTTTTCTTTGAAAAGATTTGGCTATGAACCCTGTTATTTATTTATAAATCTTTTATCCCTAGCTTAGCAGCCCATGGTTTTATCCCACCTGGCTTAGATAAGTTCAATTACCAAACATGGAAGGTTATATCCTGCATAAGGATTATTGCCTCATCTTACACAAACAAGTCCCTTTCTTACAGCTCTGTGAGCTGGTGATCAACTAGAAATTAGGATTGAAACCAGGTCATAACACCATTTTCGTTCAGCCAATTGGTTTTACACAACACAACTGTACAAGTTTTTAGGTAAAAGCATTAATTCAGTAACTATGTTATTTTACCTTAGCAGAATTAAAAATTTTTACTTTGCATTATTGGTAACTAATGCTATAATTATAAATTATTCTTGTTTATCACATAGACCCTTTAATGATCTACATTTAAATGCATGAAAATTTTCATTTTTAAATTTTTGTATATTTTATCTAGTTGTAAATATAAATCATGCAAGGTGAACACTAAGTCATTTGATCTATGTTATAAAGTCTGAGTAAATTTTATATTTTAACTACATAATACAATTGTAAAGATAATTTTAAAAAAAGTAATTTTCAGAATTATTCCTTTATATGTATTCATTGCATCTATTTTTTCCTACACATAATCATGGTTCCTTGCATTGCATGTAATTATGTTTATGTTGCTAACTACAATTTATTGCATAAACCTTTTTTTCTTCTCTTTTTTTTTTTAGGAAACAGGTAGTAATGACAAATCAGAAACCAATACTGTCTGCTGTGTTGAGTCTGAAACTTTTGAGAATGAAAATTTTGAAACAGAAACTTTAGGTTTTGTAAACGAATTACAAAATAAACATGGAGATGAAACCATTGATTCAATTCTTAACATTGATGTTCCATCTAGGGAAAGAAAAATTCCTTCCAATTACAATAATATATTGTACAAGCCAACTACTGCAACTTCTTCTTTAAAGCTAAATGAGGATGTATGGAATATTTTAAAGAAAATTCAAGTAACTGACACAACTCCTGCGAACATTGTTTTACAACAAAACATACTTTCTACTTCCTGCTACTACAACATGTCTTTATTGAATTCAAAAGATATAGATTCTAAATTGGGTAGATCAAATAATAATTCCTATAATACAACTGATCTCCCTGTTTCTCAAAGCAACACCAACCACACGATTTGTAACAACAGTAACAGTTTCTCATACAATCCATTACCATCATTAAAACATTCAGTTTCAATTCAAGAATTTGATTTGAAATCAAATAAACTATGCGTTCTTCCGACATCAGATACACCAATGTTTTCGAAAGCTTCATACCAGAATGTTATAAAAGAAATTAATAACAGTAATATGCATCTCAGGCCTTTATTACCTAATAAGCTACATCCTGCTTTGTCTATTCACAGAGCTAATAATTTGTTTCCTTTTCGTAATTCGAATGTAATTCCTCCTGATCTTCCCATTGATCGCAATAGTAGTTTAGCTTTCTCTAACTACTCCTTACTCCAAACTGTTACAATACCACAACACGAACATAGTGATGAAAAACTACCGCCATCAAGTGTGTCACAACCATTTTGCCTTCCTCAGAACTTGCACTCAGTGTCTAACACAGTTTTTCAAAATGAAGATTTTGCTTGGGAGGAAAATAATTTAAATAAAAGTGATTTCAATGCACCGTCTGCATCAACAGAGGTATTATATTCACAAAAAGAAATTTCCTATTTACCAGAAGATCCTCCACGGCTCGAAGAAGAATCTCCTTATATGGAAGGTCCAGCTTATTTACCAGAGGAAGCATCTTATTTGCAGAATAGGCCATCTTATTTACTTGAAAAGCTTACTCATTCACCAGTGGTTCCAGCTTTTTTATCAACGCCCCCTTCTGGTTCTCCAAAAGGACTATCTTATAAGGCAGCTGGATCATCATTTCAATTTGCAATTCCAAAAGTCAGAAACAAAAAATTCAAAACAAAACGAAATTTTTCTAAGGTTAGACCACATGTGTATCATCAAAAACTTCAGCCCTGAACTTTTTGCATTATGTTGATGAAGAAATGTTTATTGCTTAAACTTCCAAATATTTTTTGAAACTCTTATTTCCATGCTTACTATGTGCATGTACAGTGCACACAAAAAAGGACTATCCTGTATAACTATTGATCTAATGAATAGATTTTCACTTTCTGGGACTCTATGGTTCAAGAGGGTGACTTTAAATATGCTAATTCATTAGTGTAAATGATATTTTAAGTTACGGAATCTGACACAAAATCGTATTTTTTCTGAATAAACATTACTTTTTTTAGATGGATTCTGATTTTTGACCCTCAAAATATAGGTGAAGCGGCATTTTGGGTCAGGGGAGTAATCCAAAGTTGGAACCTCTTAATGTTAATTTTACTTATTGCATACTTTGTACATTTCGAACTTTTTAAGCGAATTGAATATTTTTTGCTCAAAATTATGAAATTCGCTTATCCATAGATAATTTCCATTAAAAGAATTAATTATTGTTAATATTTCTTATTTTATTTAATAATAGTCTGAAAATTTTGAATTGTTAAGTATACCAATTTTTACACCATTTTAAAGTATCTAATTTTGTGTGAAATAATACGAAATTTGAGCTAAATTAGTTGAACAATTCCTGAGAAATCTAATTTTAAATATATGACTTTTTGTAAATTAGATTTCTCTGACACTATTCTACCAATTTTGCTCAAATTTTGTATTTTGCCCTGTAAAATTACATATTTAAAATGACGTAAAAAAAAATGTTATCCTTTACAATTCAAAATTTTGTACACTTATTAAATAAAAAATATTTACTAAAATTTATTTTTGCGTGGAATTATCTTTGGATAAGCGGATTTTATAATCGCATGCAAAATTTTAATTCGCTTAAAAAGTTCTTTAGATCTGGTAAAATATGCAAAAAGTAAAATTAACATTAAGGGGTCCAAACTTAGGACAGCTCTCCCGACCAAACTTTTGGGACCATATTTCCCAGATTGCAGCTACCCCCTCTATTTTGGATCTCAAAGTACTGAAGGTATGTTTATTCACATAAATTATGTTTTTGTGTCTGATTTTGTAACTTATAATAACGCTATTACTAAATTATATTAATGCTAATTAATTTAATTAGCATATTTGAGGTCACCCCCCTCGAGCTATTAAGATTTAGTCCTAAAACGTGAGGATCCCATCATAGGAACAAAAATAATTCAAGATGGTCCTTTTTTTGGCGCATCATATTCCATTAAATTTCTACTTTCACGTTTGTATACATAGAAAAAAGATATTTTCTTGTGAGAAATTAATTTTTAGTTTTTGTTGAAACAAAATTTGTTTATTAAATGAGTACGAATTGGTTTCCTTGAACTGTCTTTTACCCTTAATTTTAATATTGCATTTTGTACCACTTTTTAACCACTATTGAAACCCAAGTTTCTAGATATTAAATTGTTGAATTAAATACATTTAATTCGTGGATGCATTTAAGGATAGGAAATCAAAACCAGTGTGAAAAAAACAGCAGAGTGTTGCTAAATGATAATTTAAGACAGAATTTCAAAAAATTCATTGTCTTTTAAATAATTTAAAAGTATTTTGTAGAATAAATTGTTAAAATTTATTCGGGTTTTCATGTTTACGTTTTTGTGGCTGAGTGGCGCAGTTGGTTTGTCGTCGGCCTTCTGAGCCCAGGTCTGCTGGTTCGATCCCCGTCCCAGACACCGGATTTTAAGATGCAGAAAATCCTCAGCGGCCATGCGGCATGTAAAAGATCCCTGGAGTGCCTTGTTGGCTCTTGGCATTTCCGGCAAAATTAAATTTCTATTCCACTTTAGCATCCAAATAGAGTCTCAGTGCTGCCATCTAGTGTGGCAGAAGCTAGACGTCCAAATTAAGATGAGCTACGGTATCTCACCCATTGTGGTGGTCCTGAGAGAGTGGATACCACTTCTGGAGAACTCACTAGGTCTGCTCATCGGGAAGACTGATTGTGCAGCTCGTAGGAAATAAAAATGTTTACATTTTAAAAAGAATTTGCTTCCTAAAAAACTCAATAGAACTTATTTTTTTCTGACTATGTATCACAAACTTAACAGTTGGCTAAAATTTTCTGATAGTCATTTAAAAAATACTGTACTTTAAACAAAATGAAAAAATAAGGCGAAAAGTAGACTTAAAGCTATATGTCTTGATTGATCCAGTGGCATTTCGCCAATGAAGACTTACAATGAGAATGATCTTCACGAAACTAATTTTTAGAGAATTTAACTAAAATCCATTATCTGCATAAAATAGAGAAGTCGCGAAATTTAAACAATCATGACTCATAACTTGGCAGAACCAAAAACTTTTTCTATAGTACTTATAGAAAAACTTCAGCTTTTTTTAAAGAATAGATTTTCAGGAAGAAAACTTAAGTTTGTAATTTCTGAATTAATAGCGAAGACATGAACAATAAGTTGCTGGCCAAATGGTTCTTAAGGGTGAGGGAGGAAGCACAATTTGAGATGGAGATCTGAGAAATCCAATTAACTTTAAAATTTCAGCTTATCCTGACTGTTCAGACATACGCTCATTTTCAACTTTACTAGACTAGGCTGTAAAGAGGCTTTTGAAAAATAAATGTATTTAATCGCTTGAAAGGCTAGGGTGAAAATATCAAAACCCGTTAGAATACCCGAAGAAACTTCACTGTTTCTGACTGCCTTTCAACTTTCTTCAGCAATTAAATGAAATTTAATATTTTAATTCCACCTGCTTCAGTAGAAAGTTTAATTTTGATGGTTTGTTTCTTTACTGAACAGTTTGAATTTTAATCAAAATACATAAGTATTGAGAGTACTAAAAGCCTAGCTTTAAAGCATATTCTGTTAGGACAAAATTTAAGCGATGGAATATTAATTTACTACAATTAGTGTCACAACGGAAAATTATATCCAAGTCTATGTAAAATCCTTGCCGCAGGTTTGCAATCAAGAACTAATCAAATTCATATTTATCGCTGTTAAGAAAAATGGCCAGTTTACATTTTTATCCTGTGTCCTCTTTAGTCTGTATAGCATGTCTAATTTCCCAACAAGTTAGTTAAAGTCATGTTAAGGTAACTTTATGTAATGCCAATAATTTTTATAGTAAATTATTCATTTGTACAAAAAAAAATCCTGTATAACTTGTGGATCTGTAAAATAACCGCAATGTGAAAATATAGTCACAATAGTTTTGTGAGAAAATTTTTCAGATCTTTCAAATTCTCTAAAGAGATTTATTAATGTGTCCGTTGTAGCATCACATCTTGGTTACATATCTAAGAACTGTTTTTGAATGACTGAAGTTGGTCTCAAAGGGTTAAAACAGCTCTTTAAAAACTTTAAAATTACAATTTGATTTTTAATGTATGTTCAATTGAAAAACTACTGTTTCTTTAACAAATATTTATTAAACAAGATTTAAAATTGCAAGCAAACAAAAACAGAAAAAAATTTCTAACAAACATTATACTGTAGATTTCTGCACCAAGTCTTTAACACTCTTGCCTTCTTTTGTTCCACGAATGTTGTTCAGCCAAGGATACTTCTCAGGACATTTACCACAAAGTTGCAAATAACGTACATCTGAGCGCAAACCGTCATTCAGTTTAACTCTGCACGTGCGAGGATTATTGCAACCCGGCATTCTTGTTCTTGGACATTTCCAGGCCTCAAAACTTTTAACCATCTCTGTTGGAATTGGATTCCTCAGCCACTGTATTGCTTGCTGCATAGTGACAAACCAGACGTCAGGATAGGTTTCAAGAACATGATCCAAGAAAACATCTAAAGCTGCAACCTTGGTGTCATCTGTAACCCAGTTAACGTGGAAATTCATGACGAATGGGGCTTTATTGGAAGTGTAATGTCGTAAGAAATTAAAGCTCAAAAACTCAAAGATGGCTTCTGGATCATCAGGAAAAACGCATTGGTCTAAAAATGCGCAAGTAGCTCCAGTTTCGTCACCAGCAGTGTAGGTATTTAGCGGAAACTCCCATATTCCGGGGAAAGATCTTGTTGGACAATTATCTGAAATGCATTTGTGCGGAATCTGGAAGTCTAATGTGTATGGCCATAAAGGAACTTCTGACAATGGTGTTGCAATGGACGAGTCGTAATCTAATCCATAATCGTAGATCATACCAAGCATGTTATTTCCTCCAGGTTTCAGGAAAGGTGCCCTCATACCAAGTATTTCATCTCTGGAGACATTGGCAAAGCGGTTTAAAATTTCTTTCTGGCCAATTACTTCTTCCACCCATTCATCTACAGAAGCTTTAGACCAGAATTGTTCAGGTTCACGGTTCCTGAAAAGAAATTTAATTTCTGGTCAAGTGCTATGATAAAAAATTCACAACTCCAGGAGTCCATAAAACAAAAACGCAAGTCTTAATATGGAAGCCCTTAGTCTCACTTTAATTGAACGCTCGGTTTTTAACTTAAAAAACTAATAAACTTTGACATTTCAAATGGTTATAACCAGTTACGGTAAACTCTAATTTCAAATTTTATCAACGATTTAAAATTTAATGATTCATAATTTAACAAAAAGCTAAATATATTAACCCAAAACAAGCGAACTTAGTATTAATACTGTTTGTTTCAATAGTGCTAAAATTCATAGACATTAATCTCAGAATGTATACAATGGAGTGAATATATAACCACACTAAATCTTTACAATCCAACCTAGGGCCTATTATGCACCAATTTGATACCGGCAAGTGACCTCATAGGTGAATTTTGGAATTTGTCAATTCAGAAAACATTGGTTAAACACACGCGCGACGTCGCTTACAGGCATCCGATTAAATAGTTAGGCTTAATCACTTGTCTAGTTTCACGTACCCAACTTTTTTTTTTTATCTACGTTTAGAAGATTGTTGAAAACTGGAACATATGCAGGTATTAGTGTCCAAGAAGCGGGTATTAAAAAGTGAAGCTTTCCGCTTCTATCATCTACTGCTTCTATGTTCATAACGTTTACATTTATTGAATGTTTTCAAATGAAAAATTCTCCCGAGTCCAAAATATTACCTTTTCAAATTAAAAACAGACCATATTAATACCTTAATTTCTTAACGAACCATATTTAACAGTTTAGCAAATCTGACAATACTTTGTTTGAAGCTAAAAGTACTTTAAAAACTAGACTATTCTAATAGACAATGTTCGAAAATAGAGGAATTACTCAAATCCCTGTTCAGTCTCTTAAACCTCAAACAATGATAGTTTTAGATTGATTTAAGGGAACAAAAACCGGGTGCGTCGATACTACGCTAAACCAGATTAAAATAATACAATAATTCATGCACAAGGGGCAAAACCCTGGTGAAAAGTAAACTGCATTAGACTTTCTAGAAAGCACGACAGGGCTCCTGGGAATTTAAAATTAGAAGATTTCTTTCGATAAAATAAGATATTTGAGAAATTAATGTTTAAAACCGAAGTAATCTTAATTGTGTTTTACTCTTTAATGACTTAAAAGCTGGAATATTCCATATTATGGCAAACTGACTCCAGGTTTCTTTATAATAGTTTATAATTTTTATAACATAAGTCTTCTATTGTTATAAAAGTGGGATAAGAGAGTCCAATATTAAATTTGATGCGCTCGTTTTGTCTCCAACGCTACATGGATATATTAGATATATATTAAAATGAAAAAAAAATAAAGATACAACTGTTATACAAGTCTTGCCCAAGCGGTTAAATACCATGATCTTGGATCATGGTTATAGACTAATTTTATGACAGGTATAAAAGTAACCTAGCAATTTGCTAAAATACCCTGCATTTAAAAAAAAAGCTATTTTCCAATAATTTATTCTCGCATTGCAGCCAATAGAAGTAATAAGTAATAGTAATTTCATAGTAATTTCCGTAAGGGCAGGCCCCAGTTATTCTACATTTTCCCTATATTTGATAAAATGTTCTAGTGTATCATGAAAAGTTAGTTGTTGGAATTTCTGTTCGTTGAGGAGGTTCGACGAATTACCATTAGTTGAAAACGTTGATGTATTTTCACGTATCCATATATTTTCCAGAGTGATACGGACGAGCAAATTGCATAATAAGTCATAAACTGCACCAATGAGGAATCATATGAAGGGGAGAAGAAATTTAAAATTATGGAATCGTATGGAGCTCCAAAGTTAAAGTATTCATTTTTGTGTGCATTTAAAATAATTTAGAAAATGGTTTGGAGGGTGTGGCTGCAGAGTTTAGCCCCCACAGGACACCTTCATCCTACAAGAAATCAAAAATGACTCATATTTTAATTTTCGAAAAATGAAACTTTTTGAAAAAATGAAAAATTTAAGAACTAGTTGTTAATTGATTTACTTTATTGCCAAGGCTTTTTCGTAGCCTTACGAATTCAAATGTGTTGGCGGAAGAGAAAGCGTGAGTGATAACTAATTTTAATTCAAAACATTAGCAACCATATAACGGTTTTCAAATTCTATGTTGAAATATTAGAGGCAGATGTAGAGATTCTCTAAAGAGATTTTATTCTGCACTCTATTCAGGCTGTGGTATAAAAAGACTGCAAATTATATTGATGATTTTTAATTGTTAGGAAATATGTTAAGCTTATTTCAGCGTGATAGTGACATAACAGACCTACATTCAAAAGCTAAGACATGGTCAACAAGAAAAAACTTACTAGTATAAGACACGGTTTACTGCAATATAGATTTTAGATGTCCTGAAATCTGACGAGAAAGTTTTATGCCACAGAAAAATCAAGTATTACTGAAATTTAGAGACTTTAAAATTAGAGAGTTTTGCGATTTATATTTAGGTTTTGTTATTAAAAAACATTGTGCACAACTTTCATACACAGTTTTCAAATTTATTGAATTTGTCATGAAGTAGTTCAATTGAGTTTGAGACAAATTTTGTTGTACAATATAAATTTTACAGATTGAGATAATAGAAACCTAAAGCTCCACTTTAAATATGTCAAGAATTTGTACTTACGTGATAGTTTGAGCTGCTATTTCATGACCAAGTCCATAAAGCTTCTGAACGTAGTAATAACTTGTATATTCATGTGGAACAAAGAATGTTGCCTTAATTGGACATCCATTTGGGTTGTGGCGGGATTCGTTAAGTAGAAGGCTGAAAGGCTCGGCGTTCAAGACATTCAAAGCTCCACTGAAAGTCAGGATTATCATTTGAGGAGTTTCTTTGGGTAAGAAGTTTCCTGGGATGAGGGTGCCATCCTCACTGCAAAAGCAATCTGGAAGTTGACAGGATTCCGGATGACAACTTGGGGAGGCGTTAGGATCAGGAGTAGTTGGAACAGGTGTAGCTGTAAAAGATAGTCAAAATATAGAAGTGTAGAAATAAGTGCTATCATATTATTAAATATATAGTTTCACTAGACATTAGAAAATAAAGAACAAAGAACAGTCAAATTAAACTAGTGAAGTACAAATTAAAATAAGGATGCTGAGATGGCTCAGGGAATGCTAGTCTCAAAATAAGGTCGCCAGAATTCGGATCACAGGCTATGGTTGGTCGACAAGAATTTCGAACCTATCTCGCACCGACCACAATGCTGTAGTGAAATATCCCCAGTGGTATGGGTTAGAGTTTTTTTGCTAACTGTGGGTAGTTTTACTCTCCATGCAACGCAAATTCAGGTTAGTTCCATCAAAAAGTTCTGCACGAAGGCAAATTTCTCTCGAATATTTTATCAACGAGTTCCCGTGTCTTCTGGATTAGGTTCTAAATTACAAAGCTACGGAGTTGAAGTTGGTAGTCGTAAACTCAGAATTGAGTCTACTATTCAACGACAGTGATAATGTAAAATTGGATGACAATGGAGAATAAGAGGAATTTTTCGAACAAAATTAATAGTGCAGACATGAACTGCCATTAATGGTAATTTTAAAATTCTGCAAGACTAGCTTCTGTTACAAGCTAGTCCAGTAATGACAATGAAATTTGTCTAATTGTCCAATGTTGAAAGAAAATGTTAAAAGTTCGAAAGGTTTGTATAGTTTAAATGCAAAATTAAGCATTATCCACTACCGTCGTATCGGATTTTTAACTTTCGTTTTTAGGCAGATACAAAAATTTTCAAACTGACATAGTACCGTCTCTAAATGTACACTTCTAATGTGAAGTAAACAGAGAAATTTATATTAGCTTACCTTTTTTGTTAAATAAGATTTCAAAATGTAGTGCTTTAAAGTAAAAGCAAAGAGTCCCGTATAGGAATAAGCTGTGAAATTCATGAGTATTAACGAGCAAGAATTCTGACACTTTGGTGGCCACATAAAACTTCTTTCAGTGTTAAAAGCAACCAAAAATCAATTACAAATCATTTGAACTAATTCAGAAAGATATTTGCTCAGTTTATGTAGCAAAAATATGTTAATTATAAAACATACTAGACATGACTTTAGAGTGCTGAACAGCAAACTCGGGATTGTCAAGCTATTTTAACTCTTGCCACGAGTGCAGTAGTGTTTTATTAAAACAGAAACTGAATGCACGATGACATAAATGACATGGGTTATCAGAGTAATCTGCTGCATTTTAATTTAAACTTACTCTTACAAAAAGTTACAGCTTTTAAAATTAACCTTACAGAGAGTTCTGTACTCTCATGTGGTCAACACCACTGTACAAACACTTTATTAAGAATTACACAGAAAATTAAAATTTCATTGCAAGCTCTAGTTACTGAAGCCCCCACTCTTACAAAATTAACTGCAATACAAAACATAATACACATTTGATGTTTTAAAAAAGGGCCAGTTTCGAAATTTAAAAGTAACAACGGTTGACGAAAGTGAACTCAAAACACCTCTGCCCATTTTTTAAGTTTATCTTATACGGCTTAAAAGAACAAGAAATTCAACTACTTATAAAAATTCAAATGGCTATATTTCGTTACGGATAAAATTATAGAAATATTAAATTTCAAAAAAAGGCATACTAATAATTTCTAAATGTTAAGCCACGCTGCAGAAACAGTACGTTGGAATTAAAGTGCAATTAAAAGTGGAAAAAAACTTGCGATTCAGATATTTCATCAGAACAGTAAAAATATCAAACCGAAGCAATCATTAAGTCACTTCTACGCCGCAAAACTTGCCCAACGCTGGAGATCTTTTGTAATTAATTTTATTAGGTTCATAAGTAAAGTGCTAAATAAATCTGAAGTTCTGAAAAAATTCAGAATAAAAAAGGAAGAGTGATTGTATAGCTTTAAATAAGCCATAATTTAAGCCTCCAACAAAACTAGACAGGTTAATTAAATAATCACAATCTTAGATATAAATTCTATACTATTAAAAACCTAATAACTGCATACAATCTACTTTTAATCTCAATTTATCGAACAACACTAAAGAACTTAAAAATTAAACATTCAAATGCTTTTATCAATGTAAATCTAGTTTACTTGCATTAAAATAATTTTAGATTTAAGCAAACTCCTGAAGACTAATGAGTTTCTAAATTTTTATGTTAATTACATCTAAAATTATTGAAAATTTGTGGAATTAGGATATATGCTGAGAGTTAATATTTTTGAACTGCATTTTAAAAACGCAGTTTGCTTATAAGAATTGTTACCGGAAGAATTTCAAAATACAGTTAATTAAATATAAGTCAACTATTAGAAGCAATGAGCATAATTAACTAGAGTTTACTATTACATCCTACCTCACGATCTGAAACTAATCGAAAGTTTAATAAGTTGAATAATCCTGGGAATCATATCTTACAAAATAGTGCAGCACGAGAAATTTCTAAAGTTAAAGTTGCTTTGCAATTTGCTGTGTACTACATGAAAAAGGAAAGTTTAAACTCTGCAGACTTATTCATAATTTAAGATTCAAACCTGACAAATTATAGCTCGTAAGTTTGCTAGCTATTTTGCAAAATGTGAAACTAAAAAGTTTTAACACTTACTCATTGGAACAGGTCCACACTGTAGGTCTTTAGACTTGTAAACACAAAGCTTTTTAGCATCATCAAAATAGAGTGGTGTTGGACAAGGAGTGTCATACGCAACGTCTCCATTGCACGTATAAAATCTTCTACAATCGTTAGGATTTGCGAAAACACCATATTCCATTGGACATTCGAATACATGCTTCTTTTTGAATTTTTCGGAACCTCTAGAAGCTATAATAAATGATAAAATGTTTTACAAATGCAATTTGTTTTAATAAAACTGATAATGGAATTAAAAAGTAATTATATTAATATTTACCTCCAACAACTATCAGCAAGAAGCATCCCAAGAAAATTAAAACCTCTTGTAACAAGGCCATAGTGACTTAGGACAATGTGTACAGCTAGCTACCGAGCACCCTCTTAAATAATGAAAAGGAAGAGAGTTGAGTAGTTTCACTTCACAAAGTATAGTGGGCCTCTGTTAAAGCCGAGCAGTTTCGCCGTTTTATTGGAATATTTGCATTTGCTGGCCGAGCGGTTTCGCTCGCCAAACGCTCTGTTAAGCGTGGAGGTGGCGTGTTCGAATCCCTCCGTAACCCTGGATGTATTTTTTGTGATGTCCTTCTCTGTATTGTGCTATATGTGTCTTTCTACTTGACAAAGGTTTATAAGTCTTAATTGAGTGCTCAATTTAGGCTTATAAACCTTAGTCAAATAGAAGGACAGATAGCACAATACAAAGAAGAACAGCACGAAGATACATCTAGGGAAACAGCGCGAAGCAGGGGAGTCATCCCCTCTACTGAGGATCAAAATTGGATGGCATGTCTTCGGGTCATCCTCAGGGATGTTTCTCAGACCACCGCCAATAACCCATTGTGTAGCTCTAGTGCAGCGTAAATAAAGTACTACCCACTTACCTACGGGCAACAGCGGGATTCGAACCCGCTACCTCCAAGCTCTGCACAGCATTTGGATGGCATACCATTAGGCTTGGCAGGCTCAGCCTAACAGTCTCGCCGTCATTTAAAATCTCTGCAACGTGGAGGAAGCCAGTTCGAATACCGCCGTTACCGGGATCTGTTTTTGTGATATCCCTCTCTAATTTGTACTATCTGTTGTTCAACTCGATAAATTCTTAAGCGCTGCCTGCATATATATGTGTAACAATGAATAAATAAAATAAGGCTTCGTTCGCAGGGATATTGTCCTTCCAAATGTCCACAATTTGAAAGTGACTAGTTCGACTCCAGCTGAAACTCAGAATACCCCTTTGAATTATCCATCTCTAATCTGTGCTCTCTGTTCGATATTGATTTGCCGTGCAAAGTCTTTATGTGCAAAGCTAAATAAATAAATGAACGTAATATGTTGAGGGACTTGCTTGACCGAAGGGTATATCCTTTCACCAAACTTTCCGAAGCATCCAGATAGCGGTGTTTGTTTAGTATATTTTCTGATCATCTTCAGTGATGTTTCTGATACCGTCACCAATAGCCTATTGTGTCGTTCTAGTGAGTAGCAAATAAAGTATTCCTACTACATATATGAGTAACAATAAATGAATAGGAAAGTACTTTTTATTTACGACGCACAAAAACTGCACAATGGGCTATGGACGGCGCACTGGAAAACATCCCTGGGAATGATCCGAAGACGTACTATCACACGTGAGGCCACTTTCTCAATTTAGACAGCAATCTGAAGGGGAAGGAAATTTTCCTTGCTTAGTGACTGACCACGGGACTTTCTGATAACAAATCTATTCCTCTAAGAGAGTCGTAGTGGCTCATAGGATAAATTGCCTGCCTCCCAATGAGGTGAACCGATATCGAATCCCGGCAATGGCTGGTTGATTCGAATTCCGCACCAGGCTCGCACCTACCACAGTTCTAACGCAAAATATCCTTAGGCTAATAGCTGGTCCTCATCCTTTATAAATTTTATTGGTAATTTTTATAGTCTTCTCCTGAGAACCACGATGAATCAGGGGATTGAGGGTTCGCCTTATAATGAGGTGAACCGGTTTCGAATCCCAGTCGATACAAATTCCGTTTCCGGCTTGCACCGATGACAGTGCTGACGTGAAATATCCACAGTGGTAGATGAATCAGGGGTTAGAGTCCCCTTGCCGTCAGGCTAACCGTGGGAGGTTCTCGTGGTCTTCCTCTTCAAGTAACGCAAATGCGGGCTAGCTCCATCAAAAAGTCCTCCGCGAAGGCAAATTACTACCAATACTCAATCCAGGAGTTCCCTTGTCTTCTGGATTGGGTTCAAAATTACTAGGACACGGAGTTGACCATTAGTAATAGTAAACCCATAAAATTGGGTCGGCTGTTCAACGACGGTTATAAAATAAAATATAAAATCTTCTCCTGAATACAAAGGAAACAAAATACAGTAAATAAATTTCTGAAACTTAAATTTCAATTTGTTTATTGCTAGTAGCAAAAAAAAAAAAAATGAAATGAATACAATTGTTGACTACAATTACTATAGCCATTGCTTTTATTTTCTGTGATACTACAACTATTACTATTGCTACTGGTGTTACAACTACTATTATAGTACTTCTATTGATGATACTACTACGCTATTACTACTACAAGTGCTACAAAAGCAGTAATTGTAAGTAAAACCATGAATTGTAAATCAGTCCCTTTTGTACTTTTGTTCGCAATGATAGCTCTGCACAGATTGTCAGTTCAAAAATGAAATACAGTTATAAAATTGAAATGAGTGAAGGTCGAAAAAAAGTTCGCTAAGCATATTCACTGCTCTTTTTAACCTCTTCTTTACGTAATTAGTATATTTTGGTAGCCACGTTCTTTCGTTTCTAATAACACCACTCTTCTCCTTTCTGTTTTCTCCAATAGTCAAACTGATTTGTATGTTTTTATCCACTTCACCTCGATAATGGTCCGTCACATTTTTGATAACTTTTTTCTGTCTCAAATGTAACTTTTTGACCTTTAATGTAATTTTTTAAATATTTTTTTAGAATGACTCCGATTAAAAGACTAAAATGACTCAGATTGCGATCAAATGTTAAGAAACACGATTCATAAACTATTACCCGTTTTAAGTTAGATTTCATTCTATCAGCCCTCAATAAAATATAAAAAGCCATATCATTAACCAAATGTGTATTTTATAAAGTTATAATGAAATGAATGCTGGCTACCCAATTTACTGAGCACGCATACTAGATACGAGGGAAATAGCATTCATTAGAAGCATGCATTTAAGTTTACAATAAGTGAAGGCATGAGGAATGCACCAGATGCTCGTATGCAACTCATTAAGGACTTCGCATGCAAGCATTTACAGTGGATATGACGTCATGTTAACATGGATTTTCGAAGGAAAATAAATAAATCACAGTTTAAGTGTCTCGTACTTGAAGCAAATATATACTTTTAAACTATACATACATGCCATCTTGCAGGAAAAAATTGTCCCCGCTTTAGAGTAAATAAATAAATTAAATATTTAAAAAATAATAAAACTTTTTTTTTAAAAAAAATCACCAATTTGGCCACTTTTTTTCATTTGGATGAAAAATTGCAAAATCAATACCATATTCTCATTTTTTTTNTTTTTTTTTTTTTTTTTTTTTTTTTTGTAGATTTTTATAAGCCCAAATAATGCAGCTGCAACATTGGAGTAAATTTTTAAACATTAATAAACTAAAACACAAATGCTATTAATTTTCTCAAAACTGTGCCTTTTCTCCCATACTGACGTCCTGCATTGTTCTCAGAATAAATATAGAGGATGCTGGCTAGAAAAAGGCTAAACTTGACTTAATAGTTATGAGTAACTGTT
Organism: Parasteatoda tepidariorum; assembly: GCF_043381705.1. Lineage (NCBI taxonomy): Eukaryota > Metazoa > Arthropoda > Arachnida > Araneae > Theridiidae > Parasteatoda > Parasteatoda tepidariorum. Next base: position 79,110,958 of record NC_092211.1, on the reverse strand, counting down.
GCAAACTCTCAGTAACTATGAAAATTACATATTATTCGCTAAAATGAGTCATTTTATATGACGACAGAACCATCGAACAATAATAAAAAGTCATAAAGTTGTATCTGTCTAGAACAGAACAGTGCCCAGTAGTAGGATTTTTAGTAGAAAAAAGGTGCTTGTATTATGTTGGTCACTAAGAAACGCCCCAAGATAAACTTTTATAATTCAATGAAAATTTTACAAGTATTAGAAAAACTAATTGATTGTGGTATTGGGAGGGGTATTGAGAGAGCATTGGAAAAGGATAACAATCCAATTATTGATTTCAAAATTAAAAATTGAAAGTTTATTTTTAGTAGTAAGAAATTTCTAGCTGCATTTCCCTAATGGACGGCTCGCTGTGCATTTAAGATTCTACTTATATACGACTGAATAACTCAATTGACAACAGTTAGCCATCTGGAATGGAACAAAGGAAGAGGATTCCAATTTGTCAGTTCTTATGGATCATGCCCCGAGGAATTTGCAGTCAAAATGCCCAAAATATATTTTTAATTGACAGGACTTAGTTGAGTAAATATCGAATTTTGGAATATATTAACTGATTTAAAAACATTTATGCCATTTTTTTCTTATTAACCTAGGCAACTTTACCACACTAATGCGTTCCAAAACATTATTTTTGATCCACTCACCCATCTCTATTGAGTAGGTCTTTGCCGATCCGATAATCCGATCCTTCTCACGAAAAATATATTCGACCACTTGCTCACTTCCGTTTTTCCTATACAGTGCCTGCCATGAACAGCCACCACTTTTACAATGAACACTTGTACTCGACTGTTCAGCTCACCTTCTAGCTATAAATATTCTATCGACTGTACATTGTTTTATTCTGCACGCACAAAATTTTAGAACGACTTTAAATTCACTTTAAATGCATTCATACGACTAGTCAATCAGATGCATGCAATCGGCGATGCAGTCCTAATCTCGTCTCGTAACCACGTCTCGTACTTTCCCTTATTACCCAGAATGATTGAGCTCTGTTATTACTATCGTTTTTCTGACGTGATCTCACGTGTTCAATTTACCTTTGGTAGACCCTTGTACTGCGGTGCAACACAAGGGTTTATGTTGCACGGTGAAAAAACAACGTAAGTGCTCCACGACGGATTCCGAGAAAAGTGACTTGACAACTTCTTTCTTTCTATTACTAATGCTATGAACGCTAAAATGGAATTTCAGAAAACTGATAAAAAAAACATTTATTTTTTGAAGAAAAAAAATTTTTTTTTTGCAACATGTAGTTTATAAAAATCTCACTTTTGAATTTTTTGTCGATTACGTTGATTTTTATTTTACCCGGCAGTATAAACGGTTGATTAAATATAAACAATAACAAACTTCCTAAAACCAGAAAAAAATATAGAAAAATCCGGTGAATCCCTTTGCTATGTTACGTTTATAAGGCGTTGCGGGAACAGGTTGGGAGGTTTTATTATTGCGATATAAACTTAAATTTAAGCGTAATTTTATCATTCATAAGTGTTTTCTGTAATATATAAATTCTATAAGGTCCTGATCCTTAAATTTGTTCTGAGAAATAAATATCTTAACATAAGCCGTAATTTGATCCCCCCCCCCTTTAGAAACAGGGTATGCGGGAGTAAATTTGATGAGCTCGTCGCAAGGACAGTCCCCCAACTCAGCGAGGGAGCATGTTTTCACCGTCACAAGTCCCGGTTGAAGGGTCCGGCGGAGCCTCGCCATAACATTTCTTAAAAGATAAAGATACAGTGTACATTCTATGGCATCATCTCTAAATACATTTCTTAATACATTACAAAAATTAGAATGATTTTAAACAACTGAAAAGAGAGATCTGATGACAAAAGGCTCTTATAAAGTTTTAACGGAATATCAATTTTTATCAAAATTGTGAGATTTGATACACCAATATTTCATATTAAAAATCTACAAGATGACCCGTAAGTCAGAGGTGACGATGAGCTTGAACAATGGCCATGAAGAGCATATAAAGTTTAAAACTCGTGATTATTAAAAATTTAAAAAAAACAATCAAAGAGCGAATTAAAAGGTAAATGGTAAAAAGTCAAGAAGTTAAAAAAAAAATCAAAAAAAAAGCTAAGAGTTAAAATAAGATAGCCAAGAGATCGAAAAGAGTCACCTAAATCGTAAAGACGGTATGGTACATTTTTCGAACCACTACTAAAAATGCAATTTTTCCTTAAGTAATCGATAAATTTTTTTAAAACCATCTCTATAATCTTTACGCAAAATTCCATAAATGAAAGGGTTGGTGGCTGAAGAAATAAACATCATTAACGTAGAAACATAATTCAACCACGGTGGGGCATCAATATCAGATATAGACTTTCCTTGTTTTGTGAAGGTATATGGTGCAAAGTATATAAAATAAACTATAATTACTACCATCATACTGTAAACAGATTTACGCATTTCAACATCTTTTCTTCGTCTCATATTATAGTCAAAATCATTAGTTCCCTTTGAGATTATTTGCCGTGGCGTCACCGAGGAGGACTTCCTTATTTGCCTCAGAATTATAGTGTTGCAAATGACGATTATTGTCGCTGGTAAAACGAAGCAAGAGGATGATGCAACATAGAAGAAGAGCTTAGTTTTATATTCTGAAAAAGCGCCAGCACAGATAGCTTCATTGTAATCATAAGTGATCGTATATAACAGTGACAGAGCAAGCACCATGCAGAATGCGGTATTACTTAATACCCAGGTGAAAATACCAATCATAACCTTAGATGTCATGATAGTTTGGTACTTTAAAGGGTAGACAATGGCTAATGCTCTGTCTAAGCTTATCATAGCTGCAGTATGGGACGATGCACAGGAAAGCCCATAGTTGAATGTAGCGTTTACTTTGCAAATAAACACACCAAAAGGCCAGGCATCTGCAGCCATTGCGATAGCAGATGGGATCATGACAAATATGGAGGTCACAACGTCTACGCTTGATAAGAAGACAATGAGGAAATTGCCAATTTGAGTTCGGAGTTTTTCTTCCCTGAACGACACGACTATAACTGCTAGATTGCCAAAGAATGCTACCATTGCTATCAATATAGTCGTCAAGCAACCCCAAATTTGGAATATATATCCATGGCGATATACTTTGAATTCTGGGAAAGCAACAAAATTGGTTGAATTGGTGTAATTCATTGTCAATACTTGGATATCTTCAATTACAATTGTTGGTTCTATGAATCTGAAAAAAAAATTAAGCAATGATAATACAATAGATTTTATAAAAAAATAATTGGAGTAAAATCGTAAATGTGACATAGTGAGATATCAGCTATAAAGTGGATAAAAAAAAAGATCTTAAATGTAACTAGTTTTATAGACTTATAATATTAGGTTGGATAGAGGAAAAATATTTTTCAACACCTGGTGGAAATGAAAGACATTATATTAAACAGGTTTTAATCAACTTCCCGAATAAACTAATTAGTACTTTAATTTATTTATTGCAGACGTTATCAATATAATAAATTGTAAAGATATTTAAGGTTATGAAGCAAGCAGCCGATACTTTTTGTAACCGAAATGGTTTCGAAAATAGAAAATAACAGAGCAACTTGGGTGTCTAAATCTTTCAAAAAACCTAATTAATTGATTGAATTCAATACTATTTCTAATTGTTAATTAAAAAAATTCATAAACATATTATTAAGAAAGTAATTTAAATTTTTATATTTAATTGTTAAATAATGTCTGTTTCTCCAACCAAGAAAGTGGATTAAAGCAAGGTACAGAGATTAAAAGAGTGGATAAAACAATAAAACATGGTACTGAGATAGGAGAAGCGGATTAAAACATGGTACTGAAATAGGAGAAGCGGATTAAAACATGGTACTGAGATAGGAGAAGCGGATTAAAACATGGTGAGAAGATAGAAGGAGTGGTTTGAAACATGGTATTGGTATTGGAGTAATGAATAAAACACGGTATTGAGATTGGGGGAGTGGATTAAAACATGGTATTGGAATTAGAGGAGTGGATTAAAACATGGTATTGGAATTGGAGGATTGAATAAAACATGGTACTGAGATTGGAGGAGTGGATTAAAACATGGTATTGGAATTAGAGGAGTGGATAAAACGTGGTATTGAGATTGGAGGAGGGGATTAAACCGTACTGTTATTAAAACAATATTTATGGGCTTAGCCAACGAGAGTCAAGGATTTTCGATAAGTTTTTGGCATCATCCTTGGAATTTCTCGGGTACGCGGTTATCAGATTTGTAAGATAAAACAATAATAAATAGTTTTAATATTTTTGAGCAAAGTAAACTATTTTTGCTTTAGCTTATTTACGAGAACTTATAATGCTTAAGGTGAGAATGTTTAATTTCTTATTAGAATAAATCAATGTTATTTGACTCGCTGTAACTCAATAAAATGAACATGTAGGACTATTTTATGTTTTTAAGAAGCAATATTATTTGCATTTTATAATAGGAAATAATTTAATGAGAATTTAATTTTTAATTTTAAATTATAATTTATCATAACTAATTCTAATATCGAATGAATAAACTTCATTTAAATGTATCATTTAAATTTTATAATATATATAAAGAAATATTGGATTTATTTAGATATTAGAAATTAAGAAATGATAGATTTGTACAGGAAAACAATTACGAGACTAAGAAAAATATGTCATACAATGTAAGAAAAAAGACAAAAAAATTTTTTTTTTAATATGTTGTCATATTTATGAAATTGTTATTTTAAAATAGGTTCTGAGGAGTTCTTTCAGAACCGTAAGACAAAGATTTAATTTCCAAGTAGAAATGCTATAAACACAAACACTGCATTTATTCACGGATATTTTTTTAATGGCGGGCACTTGGGATGTATTGTCCCATTGGCTAGGAGTGCCAGAATAGCTACTCTCTTCTCGTTACCCAGTGGGCACCTGTGGAAGCCACGGTGGTGGAACAGCGTCCCCCACGTCACACAACCACAAACCCGTTTATAGGGCTAGTCACATTCACACAAAGGAGAAAGGACATAGAACACAGAGAGAAAAAAACATCCTTGCCTTGAGCGGGATTCGAAACCGCAACCATCGGCTCTGCAATCAGGCACGCTAACCACTCGGCCACCCGGTCGGCTATTCACAGATATAATATGCATATAATATAATAGCGAGGCAAAATGATTTAGCAAAGTGCGTTTACATGTAAGATTTTAAGATTGCAAAACTTTAAAATAGCATTTATTAACAAATTAAGTTGTTATTTACTTTGAATTTATTTTTTAAAAAAAGTAAAATATTTTCATATGTACTAACATATAAATTGTTTTAACAACTATATTACTCTTCAGACTTCTAAAAAAAATAGTGATTCCTTTAGTAATTATTGGTCATTTAATTTTTGTTTCTTTCAGATATAAAACTGTGTTGTCTCTTTTACTTCTTTTCAAAATAATACAAAATTTCAGCCCCTTAATTTTATCTTGTATTTATTTGCGATGATAGTTTTATATTCGCTATGAACTCATTGTAATTTACTCAAGAGAAATGGTGTTTAAAATGTGCTTTATTTCACGACCATAAGTTTTACAAAAGTACGAATGTTTTGCTAATTTTATATTATAATAGTCGCCAACAAACAATAAACAGTACCCAAAACATTGTAATTCTTAAATACGACTTATTTTATAACTGCTTAACCCATGAACTTAACAATCATCTCCGACAGAATTGCAGGATTCGCATGGTCTTTTGAAAATTTAAAAAATGATGTTATTTTTCTAATACCGAAATACCAATTTTCTCTCTGCTAGATTTCTCTTTAAAATTATAAATTCTTTTAAATAAAAGGCGGTACTTACGTTTTTTATTGTAGAAAAGTTCTTCAGTTAATATTAGTTCTTACGCATAGATAACAGAGTCATAAAGCTTATGCTTTTACTTCACATATTTAAAAACTATCTTCTTATAACATCTCTGACGTCAGTCACTTAATCATTTCGCTTAAAGAGCTTCTGTTTATTGCTATTAGGATTATATTGTGGCAATCAGAGTCCTCGCATGATTAGAACGAGTTATAATTTGCAGTAAGATCAATACAATCATGTTTACAGATTCTTTTTTAAATCTTCCTTTATTGAGTAACAGGTGCATTTGGAATTATAGCATAGCTCTTAGAAAAAAAAAGATAGATTGCTGAAGTATAATATACCAATGTAATGTTTTATGCACTCAGGAAGGACATATCGAAATATACTTCCTTCAGGGTCACTAAATTGGCCTCATTTCATTATATGCGATGCGAACAGTTATTTTGTAACCAATCACGAAATATACACTTCTTTCGTAATATCCTTCATTTTTAATTCATAAACGAGGGAATAAATCAAGGATAAAATTATATATTTTGTGATAAATTTATTTTTGAAAATCTCTGAAATATTCTATATATTCCCTTGGGCAGAGATTTGCAATCAAAATATGGATCACCAAGACGTTTATAAAAATCTGTTTAAATTAATAAATTTTTATAAATTCGCTTCTGTTAAAATGTCCGGCAGTGTGTTAGAAGGCAAAGGCAAAGTGTTAGAAGGATTGATTCTGCTTGTATCAGTCAAACAATGATTGGTACTTGCATGCACATGTAGAGCAGAGCTTCAGTTGATGTTTGAATGCTCTAACTGGTCAAAAAATTGCCAAAACTCTGATTACAAATAAATTCGCTTTGATAACGATAATTTCTCTTGCTGCGTATGATCGTAAAGACACGGTTCTCAGTAGAACACCGAAATCAAGTATCACTGACTGCCGTCGGTAAGCGGGAGGGTGACCACTTTGATAAGCCTGCTTAGGGACAGAGGGTGTGTGGTATCGGTCCTCGTTAAACTGTTCTACCAAAACTTCGCGTTAAGGTCGTCAGGCTACCTAAGCAGGGGAACCATTCCCTTTGCAGAGAATCAAAATTGCGATGGCATGTCTTCGGATCAACCTCAGGGATGTTTCTCAGACCATCACCTACAGCCCATTGTGCAGCTCTAGTGCGATGTGAATAAAGTACCTACCAACCTACTTTTTGTGTAAATGAATGTGAAATATTGCAGTCAAAATTTTAACCATTTTACTATTAGCTAAAGCACTCAAATCTCTACTGAAGCTCTGTGCTAAATGACATCACAATCATTTTCTCAACGATCAAGTAAAAATTATCGTAATAGGGTTTGCAATGCTCTGTAATGTGGAGGTAGTTCCCGTTCATGTATTTTCGTGCTCACTTTCTCTGAATTCATCTGCTCTTCTACTTGACAAAGGATTATAAGCCGTACTTATGTAATTGAAAGTACAAGCCTGCAAATATATACGCTGCAGCAAGAGAAATTATCGTTATCAAAGCGAATTTATTTGTAATCAGAGTTTTGGCAATTTTTTGACCAGTTAGAGCATTCAAACATCAACTGAAGCTCTGCTCTACATGTGAATGCAAGTACCAATCATTGTTTGACTGATACAAGCAGAATCAATCCTTCTAACACTTTGCCAATAACCGATCGGAGAAATCTATCCAATTGGCAATTACTGCTTTCTTTTGAGAAGCATAATTTAAATGCTTTATGTTTGGGAACTTATTAAACTTCTTTCAAAAGAAGGTACGTTTTTCAATAGAGGGTTTCATCTAATGCAATATAACATACTACTGTATACATGATTTTCAAAATTTTTCCAACATATCTGATGGTCTTCGCATCTTTACTGGCACTAAATTATTACCACTACTATTTAAAAATAACTCAAAGTGTAAGAATATTATATAAAAGCATGTTATTACATCCAGTGGTGTTGATAAACGTTTCGTGCAAGGGAGCATGTCTCTGCAGAAAATATGGAAGGGAAAAAGAACAACTACCAAAATTTATATGTTTCCATCGATACAACAGGTCCCGCTGTGGACTGATCGTTAAGACACGGTTCCCAGCAGATCACCGAAGTCAAGCATCACTGGCTGCTGTCAGTGTGCAGGTGGGTGACCACTTGGATCAGTCTGCGTAGGGACCGAGGGTGTGCGGTATTGGTCCTCGTTAAACTGTGCTACCGTAAAGTGCTCGACTTCGCGTGCAGGTCGTCGGGCTACCGAAGCGGGGGTGCCATCCCCTCCGCAGAGGATCAAAATTGTGAGGATTCGTGAGAAGCTCATCATCAGGGATGTTTCCCAGACCGTCGCCAATAGCCCATTGTGCAGCTCTAGTGCGACGTAAATTAACAACAACAACGATACAACATTGCAAAGAATTACTTAACATTATTGAATCTAATTTATGACATTCAAATAAAAATTAATGATTTCTAATTATATCATCATTATTTTTTCTTTCCAAATTTTTATCAAAGCTTTATTGTTGCCACCAATTAAAAATTTTTACCCGTTAAAAAAATATCTACTGGCTAGCTTTTACTCGAGCACAATACACAACTAGAATGGGGCTGAGTCCCTTAACTGTTTCGTTTTCAATGTAATTGTGTGCCTCATAGAAGATCTCAGAAGACAGGAAAGAAGTTCAACCGGTTCTATTACGTAACAAGCGCCGCGTTGAGTAAGTTTGAGGAAAAGAGAAACCATCTCGTATGCTTCAGAACCGGGTTTTGTTCTGTATGAGGCCTGGATGTGTAGCAAATATGAGTACTAGATGAAGCTAATATTTCCGTTTTGACCACAAGCGTGGTCAACAGTTAATTTAGCCACGTCACAAAATGAAAAGTTGACTATTTCTCCATTTGTTCGGTCGGCAAAATGTATAGACAAATTCATATTAATTTCTTATTACAATAATAATCTAATATATATTCGTATTATGGAACAATAAAAAAAAATTTCTGGAGCTCTGTATTAGAAGAAACACAATGCGTATTTTTAGTCTTTCTGCCCTATTATCTCAAAAGAATTTTATTGTAAATTCAAATTTTGATGAAGCTTGGACGACTTAGTAAAATATTCAAAACCGGACTGAACTTCTGTGATCGATAATACAAGTTTCAACCGAATTTACCATAATTCTATCGATGAATAGAATTTATCACAGTGCGATATTTTGGCTGCTTTATATGAGAAAAAAAAATTAAGCAAGAATATTTTAGATATAGGGAAGAGTGGAGTAAGATCGGGTAAATCGATTGGGTGGAAATTAGCTTTTTCCTAGCTGACTAACTCTGAATTACACTTTACTAGTCAAGGAGAAGGGCCTACATTATTGGCTTGTGGTTGTTAATTCATGGTGTCTGTGTAGATAAGTTTTACTATGTCAACTCTCTATATTCTCTTATTTTTAAGCTATCCTTACTTATTGGCCATTAGAGTCTTAAAAAAAACATCTTTAGTCCTGCTTATTATACGTTTTCTAAAGATAAACAAACAATGCGGATTTCGTTCACTAGTAGTACTGTTCTGTTTTGTTTCAATAATCTCAACTTTCAAGGTTAGGTCGCATACCCCCTGAGCTCACACAAGCTGCGATGCCAAGAAAGAAGACAACTACAATGAATTCTGAACAATAGTTATACGAGTTTATGATTTATTGCGGGCCTGTTCTTCAAAGCAAAAAAAGCCTTACTTTCATATTTAATAAAATTTTCGAACACCTTTTATACAAAATCGTAGTTTTTATATGGATATGAAGTAATTCTCTGAAATTCTCTTTAAAAAAAAAGAAGAAAAACGAAAAATTAATAAATAATCAGTATATTTTTAAGGAATTGTGGTCAGGCCTTCATCAGTCTCTTTCTGTTTTCTTTGAATACGACCTTAACTACATCACGTGTAAATTACGCACATATTTTTTTTAATTATCATATGAAACAGAAATGTTCATTTTTTATAAGAAATTTTAATATTTCTAAATTTCTCATCGAGTTAACATGTGTACCCAGTTTTGCTCCACTGGAGGGTTATGACCGGATGATTCGACTTTTTCTAGAAAAAAATCATTTATGAAAAAGTAGTACATCAATGACTTTTCGAGAATGATATATTGTACACAACTTAAACAAGGGATATTTTGATCAAATTTCAGAGTTTAAATAGTTTAGCTCCCACAGGCCTTCGAATCTTAGCTACCCGGAATTTACCCACTTTCCCCAATTCATAAATATGAATCATAGAGAAAAAAAAAAGAGTGAAAACCATTGAGTAGCAAATTCATTTAATTTCTATGTTTCTTAAAAATTAAATTGAAAGCTTTTTCGATTTTTAATTACGAACTATCCACTACCATTTACTTTTTCTCAAATAAGAAACATCTCTATACAGTTTGTGTAAAGTAAGAACTCCCCTAGCCGTTTGTCTGAACCCGTGGCGGTGACTATGGTAACAAGGTATAACTATTTCAAGTAGGGGTGAGGGCTCACTGTTTAGGGCAGGTTTAGGCTCGAGTCGGCGAGAGAATGGAAATCTTTTTTCTTTTGCGTTAGCCCTAGAGTGAAGAGAAGCTACCCTCCCTGAAATGCGCTATTCTTGTTTCTAAAGCAGCAGACGGCCTCAGACTTTGTGGAGGGGGGGGGGAGTTCTTACCGTAGACAATAGATATATAGGTTATATTTGTAATAAATCTTGGTAATCAGGATACTCCCTCAAAACAAGGTAGCCGTGAACAGGTTTTACAACCATTTTTTCCCGAGGTAAAACAAACCTACAGAACTAAACGTTGCATAGTTTGAAAACCACTGTTTTAGTCAGTTTCTGCGTGAATTAATATTCATAAAATGAAAAACAAAATCGTAGAATCCGCGATCATATTTCGACCACAGGAAAACAAAAGCAAGATCGCGTAAGCTTAATATAATGTTTTAAGAAAAAATTACTTGTATATAAATGTCACAGGCTGTAAATTTAAGCAAAAATGAGTACAAATAGTAACTGAAGTAAATTTTGGTAAGTTAAATTTTAAACATGATATATTTAATATTTATGCTACAAAATAAGAAATCTTAAAGATTAATCACTCCAAAATCTATAAAGTACTATTTTTATTGATAACATAACTCATATAGCAGCAAAAAAAAATTACAAAAGAATGCAATATAAAAATATGTGCGTTGGATAATACAAAAGGTATTAAAATATATAGAAAAATATAACATCAGATCAATATAATACATGCATTATTTTGATATTCTATGAATGGTTTTATTTTATTATACAAAGTTAAAGCACTTTATTAAAAATAAAAAGTCATAAAAAAATAATTACACAATACCAATTTTTATAAAATGTATGAAAAACAAATTTCACAAAATGATCGAGCTGTAGCATTTATACTAGATTTCTAGTCTCAAAATTAAAATTAAGTATTTATCTAATATGCCCTGTCACACTCTCTTTCTCTAATATTGCTTCATGAAAGATAAGAAAACAATCACTCAATCAAATATAAACATCAAAGCTGTAAAAATTTATATTCGATCCTGTAAAATTTTCCCTAGAACTGAAGCTCACTAAAAGCATCACTGGCAGCGGTGAGTGAGTGGGTGGGTGAGTGATGACTTTGATCAGACTGTGAAGGGAGCAGGGGTGGGCGGTATCGGATTTCGCTAAACTGTTCCACTTCGCCGAAGTGGGGAAGCCCTCTCCATTGCAGAATATCGAAACTGTAATTATTTTCGGATCATTCTCAGCAATTTTATAGAAAGTACCTACTTGAATCCTCAGGGATGTTTTCCAGACTATCGCCAATAACCCATTACGCTGCTCTAGAGCATTTTAAATAAAGTACTACTACATTACAAAGAGCTGCTCAAAAGTCCTGCGAAAATAGAAAACAGCAAAAATTAGAGCAGGCAATATTTAGATACACCCCAGGGTTACGGCGGTATTCAAACCCGCTACCTTCTTGTTTCAGAGCACTGGCGGTACTTAGATACTATTCTGTCAAGAAGGTACTCACTATTTTTTGAAACAATGCAAAATTGAACAAGTTTAAACAAGTTAAGTACAAAACTTGCTAACTAAATTTTATGAGAGTAGAAATAATAGCTAATTTTTATAAAAATTCATTAGTAATTAGCGAGAAAAGAGGAAAGTAAAAGTTTACACATTGTGCAGCTTTATATCTGGGGAACAAATTCTAAGGAATATTTTCCTAGGGAACCAGATAGCAATATTCATAGACAAGAGTTTTCGATGAATAGTGTGGTTTCTGAAATACTGCTGATGATACTGAAAAGTGTGGTTATAGTTTCTTACAAGAGACAATGTAAATTTGACTGCTTATTTATTTCGATTTATTTTTTTGGAAGAATATTTTACGTAACACATAGGGGCACAATACTTTATTTTTGGTTGTACGCTATCTGTCTGTAAACGTTAAGGCTCTTTGGGATACAAATTTGCCACCTTTTATGCCCCGTTTTAGAAACTTAAGGCATCAAAAATCTTATCCGCTACCATATATATAAGCAATATGGTTTTATGTACACATAATTATTTTTTAAAACTGCATAGAGAGGTATGGCTCTCTGTATTTTCGTTGCATTTAGCAATAGCAATTTGTTCATTCTATACTTACAAAAGTTCGATTTTATGTTTAACGCTTGACTGCCATACTCATTTACAGTGAAATCTCCTTCAAGGCACGAGTACCGCTCTACGAAGAGTATTCCGCTAAAAACTCCCACCGATATTTTAATGATGCGAGTCTCTGGTGTTCACAAGAATATCTCGCTCTGTTTGTTTCCGTGGTATCTCTGTTCTCTGTATCATGTCTTCGCACCTGTTTCTCATCTAGCTACTTTATTCGATCAGTTTGAATCTTTGCCGAGTAAAGAGGAGTATAACTTAAAATAATTAAACTATATTACATTGAAATTCCGAAAAGAAAAACTTATTTCTCGGTGAGTCAAATAGCAGTGAACAATAAAGCTTTCACGAGACTCACAACAATTTTCTTAATAAATCATTTTTGTATTACTTTTATAACCATTCAATAGATTCATTACTTACCGTGAAATATATTTTCAAATACATACGAATATCCTCTGCAAGTAGTCAAATAAGCGTCACCCCAATACGGGTAACGTGGCCCTATCAGAAACTTTGCTGTCACCCGAATATAGGTATGTTAATATATTAAAATATTAACATTATACCCATATTCGGGTGAATATGTAACTCCGAATATGTTAAAATATTAACGCGCCACCAGCAAAGTTTTTCCTCATAAATTTTTTTTCAGCCAGTAGAATATGTGAACAAAAATATAAAAGTATTGAAATAACAGACATATTCAAAATACTGCCCCATGAACTCATATTCTTAAAACGATATCACCTTGGCTATAAGGCAGCAAATTCGCACTTTTATTCGTTTTTCTGATAGCACAGTAACTTGTCAAAAGTATATGAAGTGTAGATGATTTAGATGTAAAAACATTTTAACTAATTTAATGAGTCTTTGTTTTGTGCGTTAATGTTTCCACAAAACATGAATCGCAAAAACAGATAAGCAAATACAAGTCATTTGTAAATTATTAGTGAGAGAATATCCACTACTTTTACTCAAAAATTTTGGACAACTTGATTTTTCTTTAAACGGCTCGAAGTTTGATGGGTAAGAAACTGAATCTTTCGTCTGAAATGAAAAAAAAATTTAAATAATAAAATTCTTTTGCAAAGGTATATTTTTTAAGAAACAAATGTATCTTTACTATTACTAAAATAAAGTATAAATAAGTAACATATATCCTCTAACTTATATAGTTTAACATGCAATTTTATAAAATAAAATAAAGTGTATCTCTACACATTAATGCCATAATATATATATATATATATATATATATATATTATAAGCTAATNTTATAATTAGAGATGCTAATGGTAGCAAAAAGAAAGTACAAGCATGGCATCTTCTTCATTCCGTTCGAGAAATGCACCAAATGCTTATGGAAGAAAATCCAGAATGCAAAATTGGAAAAACTAAATTTTTTGAGCTCCGTTCAAAGCATGTCTTGCTTAGTAGCAAATTTCCGAGAAATGTTTGTTTTTGTAAGTATCATGAAAAGTTCGGAATGACTAAGGAAGCCTTTAGCAAAATCCATAATGTTCCATCTTTCGAAATTCTTTCGAAATTTATTTTATGTTTAGAAAAAAACAGATGATGCGAGTCTCTAGAATGAGAGGAGTGTTTAGTCTATTCTCAAAAGCTCCACTGGTTAAAAACATTAAGCAGATCCACCGTTTAAGAGTATAAGAAGGCATACCAGAAGGGTTTTTTTTGTGAAAGACATTGAAAAAGAAAATGATGAACCCAAGACAAAAGCTGGAGGTTGGAATATGGTTAGATACGAGTTATATCCTGGTGTGGTAATGTCTGTTGAAGGGCAAGAATTTAAAGTAAATGTAATGGCTGCTGTGGGAATCTATTGTAAATGACCAGAAAAAGGAGATGAAATATTCTACCAGCAGGAAAACATGGTGAAAGGAATTGAGCCCCCTATACTAGTTAATAACTGAAGACTTAATAAGTTTGCAGTTATATGTGTGAATCAAGTGTGTAAATCAAAAGTTTCTGAGTTTACTTCATGTACACTTTTTCTCCCTTGCACTATACTGTTTAAATATCTTAATTTGCATTTGATCATTATTGGAATAAAAGTTTGAAACAAAGTGAATTTCGTATTTAAATTACTGTAACGTAAGTTACCCATTTAAAAAATTATATTCAATTTACTTTTTGAAACAAAATCTTAAATCTAGGCATAAAAAATATTTAAACATGTCAGAAAAATGATACATATAATCTTAATCATGCAGCATTTGTATAAGAACAGAATTTTGCCTTCAAGCATATTGCAAATTTATGCCATTCCTTTTCTGGTAACGTAAGTTACCACACTAATTTTAGATTTTTACACTGTTTAAATTGAAAAATATTAATTATTTTAATAAGATTCCTTTTGGTTTTGATTGTAATTATAAGAAATCACTTCATTTTAATACGTGTATTAGTATTATTTGTTTGCTTTTAAGTTCTCAGTGCAATAAAGTTTATGTGAATGTAATGTAAGTTGCCGTGGAATAGCCCGGAAAATAAAATGTAAAGAGATTAGAGAACAGTACACGAAAGGAAATCTACATAGTGAGGAGCGAATTAAAATGAACTTACGCGTACCGGAATCTTTCAAGAATGATTTGAAATATTTTCGTAATAAGATTGCCAGATTACAAAATATGAAAACAGAAGCATAAATAAAGTGATATCTTATGGCACGTTCTTACTGCAATACTGAAGCACGTTTAATTTGTTAGTTACCTTGGATGGGCCAGAAAATGGATGTGAGCAAGGTAATAATATTAAACAGGATAATTTAAAGTTTGTAATTAATAAGTTTGATAATTAAAATAATTTTAAAAAATTAATAATTATTTCAAAGAAAAAAAAAAGAAATGGGATTTGCTCGTTTTGAATTGTTTTTTTAGCAGGCGCCAAATTATTATTATTGCTGAAATCCAAAGAGAGGAGTTGAAAGGGGATTGTTAGAACCACTTCTAGGCTTCATCAGGCAATCAAACTGGCTATCTCATCTTCTACTGGTCATCTTCATCTCGAATATTAATTTTCGATCATTAATGTGTATCCTTCTTAACTTCATTTTTGACAAGGATTTCATAAACATATACGTTTATTTTAAACTACAGTATTATTTTTTTTAGCTTTCGAATCCTTGCTACATATAAGCTTTCTTTTTCAATCTGAGTTCGAACACCTTGAAATCAATGTAAAAAATTCCACAAACCAATAAAGTTGCATAAAACTTAAGGTGGCGGAATTTTGGCCTAAAATAAATAAATTGAGGGGGCACTATAAATTATTTTTGATTTTCAAAATTCGATCTAAATTTAAAATACTTAATTAAATAAAAAAAGTTATTCAATTACATTATTCATGATTATTGAATTAATTGTTAATGATGTTCAATTATAACTATGTTAAAATGCTGGCAATTGAGAAATTGACATTGAAAATAACCACTGAAGGTGGCAAAAATAAAGTTTCATTGAAGGAAGAAATAACGCTTGGGAATCATCAAACTAACTTCTAAACTGTACTTATCTAACAGCATGATTAAATGACTCACAAACTTTTACTTTGACTCCACTACAATGATAATGACTCCATGAGGTTGACCTCCACTCAAAGATCTGTTTCAATACAAGCACTATTTTTTTATCCTCTAACTCCTTTTTTAACGTCTCAATTTTTTCCCGTTTAGAATTAATTCTGTCTGCGCACTGAGAAAGAGAGTTTTGAATGTGGTAAAATTTACCGTGTTTCTGGCTTTATGGATAGAACAAAAAGGTCGGTAATGTTACCGAAGTGTTCCGATAATAATTTGGGCAAAATTAACCTAGTAATGATAGATGAACCATTTATTTAGTTAAATTTACTTATAAGATTTACATTTCTTACTAAATGAATGGTAATAAGAACTACAGTTTTAAAAGCCAGAATTTCCTGTAAATCATGGGTCGCCAAACTTTTTTGATCATCGACCCCTATATAATTTTTCGAAATCACCATCGACCCCCATAAAAGTAATTTTCTGTTAATTAAAATAAAACTCTGTTAGATACTGTGCTTGTACATTTATTTTATGATTTTAAGCATTTATTAAAGTAATAGTACATTGTGTAACAATAGTTTTATGAAAAATATATTTATATTGAAATTTAAATACCTTAATATTTATTAAATAATAAGTAATTATAAATAAGAAGTAATAAGTAAAGTAACTACAGATTTATTGCTTCTTAATCAATGAGATGGGTGTGCCTGATGTTTTTTTGCAAGGTTCGCTATATGGGGTTCAAAATTGGCCAATTTTTTTATCTTAAATCCCCTCGAAACTCCACATTTAATTTATTTCTGTACTTAGTTGTGCTAAATTTACGTGACTGAAACCGGCTTCAACCATATATGAACTTGGAAATGCTAGCATAAATGACTGAGCTATTTCGTAAAGTTTTACATATTTCTGCATTATATTTATATTTGTCCAAAATTTGCTTATTGTTAAATTTTTAAAAAGCGTCTTTGCTTCAAGATCCTATAATAATTCAGCAAGCTCATCTTGCAGTTTTGTCGAGGGCTGTACTAATCCATATTATTAATGCTTACCTTCTTTTTTACATGTATTGATAATTAAAATTGATATCTAAACTAAACGAATGATATCGATAAGTTATGATATAAACGAATGATATAAATGAATGATATCCAAAACTATAAAAGTTTTAATAATGACGCTGCAAATATTCAAAACTGTTCACAGTTTGCAAAGAGAGCTGAAACTGCGTATGATATTTACGTTTGTAACGCTGATACGTAAATACCTGTTTCACCTGAATAAATATGTTTATTAATTTATGATCTATAAGGAACTGATATTAAGTCAATTATAAAAAAAAATCACAAATTTTACATACTCAATTAGGTATGTGTGATTTGCGTATTAGGAACTGTTTTTACTTCGACACCCAATTGACACTTCCGATTCGGATCGACCCCCTGGATCAGATCGTCCCCCGCTTTCGTTAAATAGACCCCTGGGGGTCTATATAGACCACTTTGGCAACCTTTGCTGTAAACCGTTACGGGACGGAAAAATTACCAAATGAATGATTTTTAGTACCAAAATTATGTTTTTTTTTTCTCCTTTTACCAGAAATGTCATTTCTGTACAGTACGGTAACTTTACTAGAATTTTTCTCCGTATAGACAAAAATAACAAAAAATTTCAGTGATTAAATAAAGTAATTTTTTTGTCACTTACATTTCCCCTTTGTCCGTTTCCATTATAACATAAAGACTGCTTTTGTTCGTTATATCTCATATCGTTCTCTAATTTTTGCATGTCTATTGACTTCCAATCGACATTAAGTAAAAACTCCTTCAAATGGCCAGTTTCCTCATCTTCGTCTTTCAAACTGTAAAAGAAATGTGTTTTTTTTAAAAATAAATAAATATATTTCTTTAGTTTATGTACTAATATCCAAAGCTAAAATTTTAAATTGTTGAAAATTGTTTTTTCGATTTCTTGAAAATTAAACATTCTGGTTCACTGACTTTATACTGGCTTGATATAAGTAGTATTTTATGAGTCGTGGTTTAGTCTAATAAAACAATAAAACTCAAAAGTAATTTTAGGTTATCCTGTAACATTCTGCTAAATATTGTCACTGATTGATTACTGTGCCTCTAGCTGCGTATGATTACATTCCTTTTACTCCTCAAGAACTTTTATATGACACTTTAAAACTACTCGTTAATTAACTTTTCGTGTCATTTTCGTTGTTAAAATTCAAAATTTTATTATGAGTCGCATTAAAAGAAGGAACTTACGTTCCATTTAGTAGAGAGATAACTTGTTGAACAGAAGGAGCACTCACAGATCCAAATCTTTCTACTTTTGGATAGAAAACTTTTCTCCCATAAAAATGCTTAGATTTATTCTTGTTGTATTAATCGAACTTTTAAAGTATTATTAATTGAATTTTTTTTAAAATTACTCGTTAATTAACTTTTCGATTTATTTTCGTTGAAAAATTCAAAATTTTATTATGAGTCGCATTAAAAGAAGGAACTTACGTTCCATTTAGTAGAGAGTTAACTTGTTGAACAGAAGGAGCACTTACAGATCCAAATCTTTCTACTTTTGGATAGAAAACTTTTCCCCCATAAAAATTCTTAGTTTTATTCTTGTTGTATTAATCGAACTGTTAAAGTGTTATTAATTGAAATTTTTTTAAAACTGCTCGTTAATTAACTTCTCGATTTATTTTCGTTGAAAAATTCAAAATTTTATTATGATTCGCATTAAAAGAAGGAACTTACTTTCCATTTAGTAGAGAGTTAACTTGTTGAACAGAAGGAGCACTCACAGATCCAAATCTTTCTATTTTTGGATAGTAAAGCAAAAAAGCTAGGCACATTTCTTCTCTTGTACTTTCCCCTCCCTAAAATATTAATCATTATTTTTATTTGGTGTTGAATAATTATTTAAGGGTATACTAAGTCAGATTATACTAGGTAGAACATGACAAAGGGATGTTTTGAAGTACAATATATTACACGAATTAAAAATAGGACAACAAAAAAAAAATTTTTGTTGACGAAATTATACATTTGCAGGTTGCATTTAATTTCTCATCACAAAATATCTCATATTGTCTTCTTCTGAAAAATGACCTGAGAAAGAAATGCTCCATACTGGTGTCCATATTCTTATATCTGATTATGAATACCCCAAAATACTTGGTGTCACCTATCTTTTCGATAACTTTCGTTAAAACTGCCAGTATAACAATATTTGTTATAGCAACACTTTTCTAACGCTATTCGTTCGTTCGTTAAATCAGTGTTCGTAATGGAAGTATTCGTTATAGCAATATTCGCTATAACGGTAATCGTTATAACGGTATTTGTTGTAACAGCATCTGTTATAAGAGAATGCATACACTTTTGTCAATAAAAATATGCTTTTGCAGTTTTTATTTGCACAAATTATACTCAAAAATTTCTGTTTTTCGGTGCAACGCTGTATTTCTTCATTTGTTATGTTACTCTAATGAGAATTGAATAGATACCAAATTACTGCATATTTAAGTCTCTAATTAATATTTGGAATAGTTTTTGCTTCATTTTATTCATTCTTCTTTTATTCTTGGATTTTAAGTATTTTTAAAATACATTTATATATGTCAAAAATGAAACAAAAATATTGCTAAATTTTTAATTAGTTACTCAATAAATGAGAAAATTGCTTTCATATAATTAACCAGGGGTAAACATGGTGAAAGTAGAGTTTCTTTTTTAGGTGATAGGAACACTTGTGCGACGGCAGAAATTTAAATACATTTTCAGGATTCTTTTTCGATCAATCAAATTAATATAATGATTAATTTCAATGCTTTAAGAGAAATATAAATTACATATTGAAAGAAAAAAAACAATTTATTAAAAAACACGAAACTAAACTAAACACAGTGACGCGACAGCCCATAGAGGGCCAAGACCTACTGTGTCTATCTCAGTTTTCTTGACCTTGGGCTCTGGGGTGCAGGAGCAGATGTTCCGGTCAGGTGGTCAGCCGAACGCAGAACCCCCAGTGTTTAGTTCCCAAGCATGCTTGGTTCTCATTTATCGACCCACTGAAGGGATGAAAGACTGAGTCAACCTTGCGTGGCCCAAGGATCGAACCAGGGACCTGTGGCACGACAGCGCGAAGCGCTGCCGCTCAGACACCTGGTGTCATTAAAATTATAATGATTAATATAATGATTAATTTCAATGCTTTAAGACAAATATAAATTACATAGTGAAAGAAGAAAACAATTTATTGAAAAACACAACATGTTTTAAAATTATGGTAAACAAATAAAATGCGTTCTTCCAAAAACATTTTAGCAAGCACTGGTGAATATTTTTTAAGTCTGAATTAAAGAAGGTAGTATTATTTCAATAAAACAAAATAATAATATGTTTTATTAATGTTTTATGTTTTATTTAATAATTTTAGTATCTTAGGGTAAGGGGAAAAAAAGCAAATTACCAAACATAATTTTCAGAATTTTAGGGAATAATAAAAAAAAAGTTTTAAATCTGTAATAGTTATGATCTGGTAATTGAAAGCTAAAAAAAAACATTAATAATAATTAAATTGTGAAAATACAAGAATAAACAAAGATCTAACTTACGAAAGTTGGTTCCATTCTGTCTGAAGAATCATATGTGCATTCCACAGTTATTTGATCACCCTGAATCGAAAGAATAAATAATTTTTAAAAAAGAAATTCAGAGACTAATTCTTACTTTGATATTAAATTTATGATTAAATATTATAATTTTTTTTATTATTTGATTATATTTAGTTATTTATTGTTTTTTGAAGATTTATTGTTTTAGTCATAATTTAATTATTGAACTCAAAATAAAATGCATTAAACGGATTAAACAAATAATATTTTTAAATCAATTTATGTAATAGCTCTTAGTTAAATAGCTTCAAATAAATAATTATTTACATAGACTAGAAAAAAGTGCTCTAGTTGTTCTTCACCGCTATAACAAACTTCGGTAGTTTAGACCTTATTTTTTTGTTGAGTTGATTGTTTTTGCCTGTCATCAATGCAATGAAACCAAATCTAGTGAAACAACTATTGTAACGTGACTGTTACCACTTCTGATATAAATTTTTTGTTAGGATTTTAATAAACACGACGTGTAGTGGCCCAGCTGTGTGTTGTGCCGGACCTGGGTTTCCTCATTTGGGAGATATCGTGACGACAAACTTAACTTTTCTGAATACCCCTAAATCTAGTGAAACAACTATTGAAACGTGACTGTTGTTACTTATGATATACATTTTTTATTTAGATTTTAATAAACACCACGGGTGGTGGCCCGTTTGAATACGCCTGAGGGGTGGGTTAGAAGACTAACTCTTTACATAGATTAAAAGGTCCAGCCCTTGTTCGCTTAGCTCCCCACTTTCCATGATTGCTTCTTTATTTTTAATAACCGTCGTTGAACAGCCGACCCAATTTTGAGTTTACTTATTTTGAGAGTTCAACTCCGTAGCCTTGGAATTTTGAACACAATCCAGAAGACAAGGGAACTCCTGGATCAAGTATATGTAACTTTTATTTGAGATGTAATGACTTCTCAAATTTATTTTTGTAATTTCAAATGCAAGCTAGAAAACAACTATTGACAGAGAAAGGACTTGTTTTCGATTAATGCTTTTCCAGCGAATTTAACAAGCTAAATACGTTAAAAGAAAGACGATGAAAACCTCTCAATTTTGCATATTGACAATAGGATTCTTACAAGTACTTCAACAAAGTACTTTATTTTTTTCACACTTGAGTCGTATAATCATTATAAATTTTGAAAGAATAGAGGAAGGCTCACTTGTGAAAAAATTCCTTAACTTCGCCGATATATAATATCAAATATAGAACGTGAAAAGCACCAGTATATTTTTTTTTACTATCGAAGAGGTAAAAATGTTTTTCACGCTAAAAATTTTTTTATCAAATGCGTTGAAAATGAGATGGAGCCAAAACTGGTTGGCAAAATTTCGATTAAGATACATGGAGATGCACAACGCCAATTTATTCTGAAGAAGAAACAATAAGGATATTTTTATTTTATTTTATAACCGTTGTTGAACTGTCTACCCAATTTTCGGGTTTACGATTACTAATGTTCAACACCGTAGTCTTGAAATTTTGAAATCAATCCAGAAGACAACGGAACTGCTGGATCAGGTATTGGGAGAAATTTGCCTTCGTTGAGATCTTTTTGACGGAACTATCCCGCATTTGCGTTGTATGGAGAAAAAAAACCCCACAAAAGCACCCATTGTTAGCCTGGTGGCAAGGGGACTCTAATCCATGATCCGTCTACCACTGGGGATAGTTTACATCAGCACTGTGGTCGGGGTGAACCGGGTGCGGAATTCGTATCAACCCGACATCGCTGGGAATCGAAACCGGTTCACCTAATTGAAAAGCGAATGCTCTGTCCCCTGAGCCACCATGATCCTAATCAAGACATTATTTGATGCAAACTGTCGATTAACAACTCGTGAGATCACTGAGAGTTAAAATTTGTCGAATTATACAATTCATGATCATTTGAAACGTTTAGGTTTATTCTCAAAGCTCGACATATGGATTCCTCAGGTTCTTA
The DNA here is from genome assembly GCF_043381705.1 of Parasteatoda tepidariorum. Taxonomy (NCBI): domain Eukaryota; kingdom Metazoa; phylum Arthropoda; class Arachnida; order Araneae; family Theridiidae; genus Parasteatoda; species Parasteatoda tepidariorum. The sequence goes on along the minus strand of NC_092211.1, from coordinate 79,088,193 downwards.
CGGAAAGAAATTTGTGTCATCGCATTCGACGTCTGTGATTTGCTTCTCAAACTTGAAGAAAAATGTCCATTTTTGAATCACTAGGGAGGAGAAATAGGACATTTTCATCATCAGTAGGGAGGAGAAATGGGTGGTCTACAATAATTGTTTGGGTCTCTTCAACAAATTTTAGACGGTTATACCTTTGTTTTAAATGAGGAGGTCAAAAATTTCCTGGATAATTTTTTTGCCAGTAATACGCAAAATGTTTATGAGCTAGGAATCATGCTACTGCCAGAAAGATGACAAAATGGTATTGGACTAGAATGGACAATATGTAATTCAATAAAATATTTATTCACTCTAAGAAAAACGTCTTTCATTTTCATATGGGCAAAACGAGACTTTCCGAACAACCCAATATTTTTGGCAACTTTTTAAAACATTTATCTTCTATATTCTATAATTTCTGTTCTTCCGAAAACAAAATTCAGACTAATTAATTTTTAGCTAATTGACAAGGTCTAATTAAAAATGCAAAAATATATCATTCTTTAACTGGAATTAGGTTTTTATGCATAATATTAGGGTTAAAACGTATAGAAAATTCGATTGTTACAAAATAGTCTATAGGTATTTCTGACAATATCTGTAAGATACTCTTGATAATACAGCACCATATGTCATTAGAAAAATTATGACAAATGATTAGATTGGATTGAAGTACTGATTGCGACTGCACTGTGACACGCTCGTGATAAAAAGGCTCTAGATACTCACTTAGTGGTTATTATATTCGATGACTCATATGTCTGACTCAATGTCAAGGATGATATATGACTAGGAGTTGTTTAGCCCTTGTTTGAAGATGACAAACTACCTAAGAAGCGTTATAATAATAGTTGCATAAGTACAAATAATCTTTCGCGTTCCTGAGGAGCAAAAACGGACGAGTAAAAAAAAAATATTCAGATAAAATCTATCTTTTATATATGCTGTTATGAGTTTATTAGCACTATGTTTAAACTTATACATTTCGCAATGCCGTTGAATATCAAAATAATTGAATAATTTAGATCCTGCGATAAGTATTCAGATTAAAGAAGAGTAAATACTATATAAGAGAATATTTACTTACTGGCAAAATGGTAACTTCTTCATTATAATACCGGTATTCCTAAGTCAGAAAAAAAACATAAAATAAGAATTTCGAAATCTATTAAAAAGATTATATACATTGTTAAAAAAATTCGGAGTATGTTGAACAATACAATTGCTCAAATTTGTTACAGCCTAAAAATGATACTGATTACGCATTATCATAAAGTTGTACCAAATTATAGTACTTCTTATACTTAATTACAACTCAGGTTGAGTATGAAAGGAAAGTCAATTCAAGAAACAAAACATAAATTAAGAATTTAAAAATCTTCTAAAAAGAATATTACATTGTAATATACTTCAGATGGGCCAAGATAGTTTGGTTGGTAGGGTGCTGGACTCATATTCGTCTGGACAGGAGTTCAAATCTAGCCGGCCGAAGACCCCCCGTGTAGTAAATGGTGACTGGTACACGTTAAATCTGTCGGATCACTAAGTCCTCCATGTTCCCATAACAAATTATGCCTCTGGGGGTACTGGATTGAAGATTGATGGTTCTATGGTTCAGGTTAAAATTAGGATATGTGGATGAATGACTGTATGTATGAATGTATCCGCCCTATAAATGGGTTAAACGTATGGATGTGGCCGAAATCTAATTCTTGGTCATAGATGGAGTCACTGGAAAGCAAGAACAATCACACCCCTTATGCCTTAATAGCCTAGGACAACAATATATTTAGGATTGTGTTGAACCATAAAATTTTTCTAACTTGCTACAACCTGAATATTGTATCAAATACTGTGCCTGAATTGTTCTAACTTGCTACAACCTAAAAGTTGTATCGAATTCTAATATTTCTTTAACTTTATTCCATGATACTATGATTGAGTTTGAATGGAAACTTGATACACGTTAACATTACATTAAAGTTGAATCAAGTTTATACCAAAGTATCGATATTGTAATTTGACGTTGAGAATTTATTTTTTTACTTATAAACATGTTGTTAGTATACATACATTCCTTTTCCCTCCGAATTGAAGCATAGGCTTTCTATCATAACCTTCCATCTCACTCTTTTTTGTGGCCAGATATTTTGCCTCTCTTCATGTCTTTCCTATTGTTCTCAATTCGTTTGCAATCATCCTGCGCCAAGCATTTTTAGGTCTTCCTCTTTTTCTATTGCCCTGAGGGTGCCAATCAAAAATTTTTGCTTTACTTTAAATTTTTTAGGTTTGCGTAGAACATGACCAATCTATTTCCATTCATGTTTTTTTAATTTTCCGATCAATTGGTTCATTAAAGTATACTCTATATTTTTAATACTTATACAGTTGCTAATTTAAAACTATGATACTCAAAAATTTGTGGATAATGCCTAGTTTCAACTGATTATCGTGCTACCAGATTATTAATTATTCCTACAATTAATTACATAATACATAAGCTTATAACCTTTTAAGCTTAAAGCAAACTTTCATGGTAAATATGGTTCAAGGCAGACATATCGTCTCATTTTTCTTGAAATATGTAAAGCGAATTTTCAGATTTTACGTAATTCTTAAGCCATTCCAGTAGAATAATTTGCAACAAAAAATGCGTCCTTATCGAGCATTTTTATTCTATGACAGCAAATAACATGAAGAACTATAGCAACGAATCGTTTATATGCATACATAAAGAAATTTCTCAGACCGTTTATCTACTTGTTCAAATTCACTGCTATATAAATTAGGTATTGAGTCGTTGGGAGTTAAGGTATTAACCATATTAAAGTTTAAGTTTAATCACAGTATTGGGCAATGAAGTTTAAAATTATTTAATTCGTAGTTATCTATTGCGAGTATCTCGTGAGGATACTGACGTTGGGGATACACATTATACACATTATAGTGCATCACACAACAAAGAAAATGACCTGAAAAATCATTCTGTCTATTAGACTAATGATGTTAGAGTAATTTAACATCCATATATATTTTATGTAATTTCGTTTTTCTCACATAAAATATTTATATTCATTAGAATTCCATTTCAAGATATATTTAAAAAATTCCATTCATGCAATAATTTTATTTTTCACTCATAAAATATTCATCTTTATAATAATTCAATTTCCAGATATATTTATAAAATTCTACTCATACCATTTTATTTCATGATATATTCATGAAGCATTCATTTCAGATTATATATAAAATAAATTGATTTTTAAGATATATATTCAATAAAAGTTTCATTTCAAAGCATAGTTATAAAACTTATTTCATTTAACCAAAAATTTACCTGATAGTTAAAATCATAATTTTTATCATCACCAAGTGGAATAAGCTCAGTTCCATTTCTGAAATGCCTTGCTTTTAAATGGCGACCTGAAAATAACATTAAATTTAGTTACAGGTGCAAAAACGTATTTCAAATTAAATACCTAGTTCAGAATTGATTATTTTAACCATTAAAACTTAGCTGTACAACTAACTTTCTCTTATATACATGCAGGATGTACAATATATATTATACAAATATCGTCTTATCTAATTAACACTAGAAAAACGAATTGGGCTAATTGATTCTTCTCGATTTTTGTTGCTCTGTAATTCGAAAAACAGCTTACTGAAAGCTCTGAGTATTTCTGACTAAACATAATTTGATTCAATGCAAGTGCTTGAGCAACGAGGGCTCAGGGGATAGAGCGTTTGCCTTCCAATGAAGTGACCGGGTTTGAATCCCAGTGATGGTTGGTGGATACGAATCAGCATCCGGTTTGCACCGACCACGTGCAAGCCAGACGTATACTATCCTCAGTGGTAGACGGATCATGCCCTTTGCAATCAGGCTAACCGTGGGAGGTTCTCGTGGTCTGCCTCTCCATGTAACGCAAATGCGGGTTAGTTCCATCAAAAGTCCTCCACGAAAACAAATTTCTTCCAATACCTGATACAGGAGTTCCCTTGTCTTCTGGATTGGGTACAAAACTACAAGGCTACGGAATTGAACATGAGTCGTAAACCCAAAAATTCGGTCGACTGTTAAACGACGGTTATAAAATAAAATATTATTATATTTTGGTAGGTATTTGGTTGAACGGGTATCTTGGTAGGTATCCCATAAACCAAGGTAGTTTTGGGTATAAGGATTCCTTTCGTACACGTAAAGTACTCCAATTCCATTAAAAAAAAGAAAAGAAAAAAAAGGAGTATTTCAACATATCTATAATTATTATTTATAGAGAAAGGGAAGCTCAATTATCTAAGAAACTATGCTGTCGCCGACCAGGTCACCGAGTGGTTAGCGTGCCTGACTGCGGAGCCGATGTTGCGGGTTCGAATCCCGCTTAGGACATAGATGTTTCTTTCTCTCTGTGTTCTATGTCCTTTCTCCTTTGTGTGATTGTGTGAGTGTGACCCCTCCCTATAAAGGTGTTTGTGGCTGTGTGACGTGGGCGACGCTGCTCCACAGCCGTGGCTTCGCCAAAGGTGCCCACCGGGTACCGAGGAGAGAGTAACAGTTCTGGCACTCCTGGCCAATGGGACAATACATCCCAAGTGCCCGCCATTAAAAAAAAATTTAAAAAAAATTATACTGTAAAAGTATAATTGAGAAGCAAGTGTCCCCATTTGATCAAGTATTTTCGTTACCCAAATCGAATAAAATGCCATAGAAATTTGATGATCAAGTCTAATATGTTTATATTAAATTAATTATGAATGTATTTTAAGATTTCGGATGTTTAATCGATCTACACACAAACAATCTGGGAAAGACCAACCTTTCTCTTTCACTCTTCCTAGGTATTGAGCAATGTTAAGTCTTTCTAGTATTAAATGATCTCCATCTTACCTAATAAATGAGCGTGAAGAAGTATTCCAAGAAGTTTGACTCCGTCTTTAGGCATAACCTGAAATCATTTTATGCATAAAATTAATATTTGAAAAATATATATATAAATATATCCCCATTTTAAAGGATTACAGTTTAGAAGCAATTTTAAAAGTATTTTATATTTGTTAACTAATGCATAAGTAATTTATAACAAGTATTTCTGGCAACAGGTATTTGACTAGTACAAAACTAACTCACAAAATAATAGTGATTATCGACTAAATTTGACATTAATTGAAATCTTTAATCTGAAGAGGCTTACAATATTAAATGGCGAGATGACCAAACTTAAAAATGGTGATTGTTAGATTTACTGAAAAGCTGAATTGTTAGCTTTATGAACGGGAATAAAGAGACTAAAAGAAAATAGAAAAATGAAAGAGAATGCATTATAGAGTGAAGACATTGATGTTAAATTATAGTATCAACTAATATGATGCAGGCACCTATATTTTCCACAAAATGAATATGATAATATTTCGTACAATTTATTTATATGGCATAAAAATTCCAAAATGGCCAAAAAAAATAGCTTTTATTTAAAAATTGTCTTAATTATGGTAAATAAAAAATTGTAATTAAGATATTTCGAAATGTTTCTGAAGGAACTTTCTTAACCGCATGGAAAGAAAAATCGCATTTATACAAAAAAAGCATACCAACCGAAAACCGAAAATTTTCGGTCTGTTTGAGTTAATTACATTTTTTAAAAAAATATTTAAGTATAAAATTTTTGAAGATCTAAAATAAATCTAACAACAGGAGTGAATAAATATTATTGCTGTTGTAGCAAAATGTACATGCCAAATAACTCGAAATCAGCCAAAAGCATGCATTCGTAAATAATAACATTTTATAATTCTATAGTAGATTTTGTACATGCTGTAAGGTATTCAAAAAAGAAAATCAATCCTCTAATTTCATGCAAATATACGAATCATAACAATTATCTAGTTCAGATTTCGTTACTTGTTCCCAACAATATACAAGTTAATAAATATTGTGTTGATAGAAAAATTTAGTCCCGAAAAAAAAACCCTGTAAGATTTGGGAGACAGTATCGGAAATGTAGCTCTGGCTAACGATTATCAAAGTTCAAAAATAATCAGTTAGTAGTGCCCAGCGTTATCCAGTTAGTAGGAGATTAAGATAAAAACTTCCCAACAAAGTCTAGGACGCTTTCGCTGTAACGTAGTCTATTGTTGTTTTGAATAAAAATCACCGCTGTTCACTAAGTTAAACTGTAATCCTTCAAAATGGGGTGGATTGTAATAGTTTTGCCTTTATTTGGAAATTGTTTTGGAGTGTTTGCCTTCCAAACACTCAGAGAAACAATTTTTTTGGATACTTGATACAGCTAAATATATTATAACGTGTATCAATTTCGTTTTTTAATTTTTTTTTCTAAGTTAGGTGAAAAACATTTAAGCATTAATTTATCATAAAATTTTGTCCTAATTTTTTGAAAGGAATGTGTATAAAGTTTGTGTATGAGTATGCGCGTGAGTATGTAAATGTGTCTGAGTACGCATGAGTATGAGTATGTGTGTGAAAGGAATGTGTATGAGTAAGTGTGTGAAAGGAATGCGTATGAGTTTGTTTTCATTTAAAGTTTGTGAAAAAGAATTAGATCTAATTAAAATCTAATATCTTAAAAATCCGTACCGGATCAATGCACATGGAATCGCTGTGACCAGCTAGAACGAATTCTTTCTGTCCTGGTGGTATGAATGCCAAAGGAGAAACTGACGATCCAAAACATAGTGTAGCTGCATCATATTTCCTCAATTTTGATGTATAATACATTCTTAATCCAGAATGGTCAAAAATACCTTAAAGCGAAGAGTATTTGATTAGTTTAAAGCGTTTAATAATATTGATAACAATTATTCCTTAAAATACAAAAATCGATAGTATTCATTCAGAAGTACAATGAATTAGAATACAAGGTAATAAGCACAAATTAACAATAAATTTTATTTCAAAAACTCAATTTTAACTTGAAGAATTTTCCGATCTCTTGAACAAAAATAATTCTCTTCAAATTTCTTAGTCACTTAATGTTAAAATAATTTTTTTCTTAAAAAAAATATTTTTCGCTCTTTTTCTCACAAATTAAAAGAAAACTTTTCTAAAAATAAAGAAATATTACTTTAACGAAATATTTTTTCCCTGAAAATAAAATATCTTTAGTTCGAGAACATATTTAAAAGTATGGTATACATTATTTATCAATCATTTTCATTATCAATCTTACTTTTAAATAATATTTTCTTGTGCATAGCGTTACTCAATTTAAAGTAAGAAAGATTTTTTAAAAAAAGGCAAGAACAAGAACAAAAAGAATGAGCTATGTCAAGTAAGACGCAAAATAATCAAGGTGTTCCATAATAATGATCTTAATTATATATATATTATATATTTAAACTGTTATTTGTTATTTTTTTACTTATTATTTCCCCCCCTTTATTTCATATGTCTATAATTTTTCTTTGTTTTATTCTTCTTTTTGAACTTATCTAATGAGTTCTGTTTACTTGCAGCTTAAGCGCAATAAATGAAACTTATTGTTTTTCTTAACTTTCTTCGTGTTTTCTTGTATTTATTTATTCATCATATATATATATATTATAGTTTCTTGTCCAGTCTTTATTGTAATTGACATAGAAATTGGTTTATCAGATTCCAATAATAAACATTTTTTTCACATTATTTTGTTTCCCTCATGTGTATATTTTTTATTTCACTTTCGACGAGAAATCTAAAAATATATCTTAAGGGTGGTGATTATGAAACACTTTGCATAGAAAAACTATTATGTATACATAAATCTATACCATTATGACGTTGTGGATTGTCGTAATGAAATTCCAGTAAGTAGTATTTGGGATTTCCAGGATCAATAGGCAGTCCAACATGTTCAGGAAATATCAAGCTCTGCGCAAAAATTATTTATTATGAATATTTAGTCATTATTTCGAAGTAAATTACAAAATTAATTAAGAGTTATTACACTAATAATGAAAAACTTTTTGTAAATTTCATTATATCTTTAGGTCAAATTTAAAAAAATGAAACTAAGGAAATATTTAAAAAAAAATTATCATAAATCAAATTAATTGTGTGAGATCGAGATTAATATTTAGAAAATTTTTGCATTGCATAGCAAAATTTAGTTATATTTTATTTATTGAAAACATTAAAGTAATTATAGAGTGATAACTGTAATAAGAGAGTAATTATAGAGTAATAGAGTGATAACTGTAATAAGAGAGTAATTATAGAGTAATAGAGTAGTAACTATAGAGTAGTAATTTAGAGTAATTAATTAAATCTCAAAATTAGATAAATAATCAAATTCACCCTTTCAAGAACCATTGTGAAAGGGTGTAACATCATGAGTGTACATCATGGTATACTTTAGTGTATTTTCAGTGTAAGTCACATTTCAAAATTGCTTAAGAAAGCATTTTTTTTTTTTTTTTTTTTTTTTTTTTTTTTTTTTTTTTTGGAAAAAAGAATACGATTTCCGTGTAAGCATTAGGATTATGGTCCTGCGTCTTGTACTGTTATCTAAAACTTTAAAAGTATTTATCCTACTAAACAGAGAAGGTAAATAAAACTATGGAAAATGTTTCCTTCTTATAAAAAGAGGAGCGGATTAATACATTTCAACAATACCTTCAATTTAGTAAAACAATATCTCACTTCCGTTATTAAAAGCAATGGAATTAAATATTTAAATGTAATTTAAATTAAAATTAGTATCCTTACTTCTCCTCCGATTGCCCATGCTACGGCAACACCATCACATTTGTTGAACTGATCTGGCATGTTAGGTGTGCGACACTCATGTCCTCTTTGTTGAACATGTGGATCGAATTCATCGGGATCTGCTCCCACGCACTCATACAAAACAAGATGGTGGACATACTGCTCGTTTCCTTCTTCTACTATTGGCTCTACCTAATGTAAACATAAGGACAATTAGCACTAAAAAGTACTGAGCTTAAAAGTTCTGATTTAAAAGTATTTAACATTTGAAGTTGAACAAAGATAATTGATATAAAAATGTTACTTAGTGACTGAAAAAGAAAATAATTTAAAGCATGCGGACTAGTTTAGAAGTAGTTTTAAAAATAGTTTGAAAAGACCGTAGAAAAATTCCTTTGAAATATTGCCTATTCCCATTATTTAAGCCCCCAATTTTTTTTAAAAAAATATCTCTCTTTTCGTGAAAATTCGATTGAGTAAAATTAATTTTCAAGTTTTAGAAAAAATTCACTACTCTAAAATACTTAGATGTGATAAATTCTGTGAGTGAATATGNTATTATTCGTAAATATTACATACAAATAATGCCAATATTGATCAAATTCACTCGTCTGAGTCCAGTTATGAATATAATATCGATAAATTTTACTAAAGTTTGAATTAACATAGTTTTTTTACATGTCAAAGTTCAAAAACTGCGAAATCCTGCACAAAGTAGCCCCGAATGACGGTAACTGTAATAAGAGAGTAATTATAGAGTAATAGAGTAGTAATTTAGAGTAATTAATTAAATCTAAAATTAGATACATAATCAAATTCACCCTTTCAAAATCCATTTTGAAAGGGAGTGTAGTACATTATGGTATACTTTAATGTGTAGAGTTCGCTAGATCAGACCTGCGGATCAGAATACCGAACCTGCGACCTCTCATCTTGATATTCTTTCTGCTGTCAGAAATTAACTGCAACTGACTGCAGGATACTGATGTCGTAATTATTCATCGCACATTTTCTCCAGTCTATATATGCATCTGTAAAACCACAAAACTACTACTACTCTGTTATACTCTATTTTGAATTTTAATTCATTTTTAAGTTAGTCACGCAGCTTTTGTGACTCTATCATTTTCCCGGAAAATAAAAGTGTTTATTTTTATCTTGTGATTGTTTTGATGTTGTCTCTGGTTCTGTAAAAATGTAGGAACGCTATGCCTCGTTCCCACAAATGTATTTTCAGTGTAAGTCACATTTTAAAATTGCTTAAGAGAGCATTTTTTTTTTTTTTGGAAAAAAGAATACGATTTCCGTGTAAGCAATAGGATTGTGGTCCTGTGTCTTGTACTGCTATCTAGAACTTTAAAAGTATTTATCCTACTAAACAGAAGAAGTAAATGAAACTATGGGAAATGTTTCCTTCTTATAAAAAGACGGGTGGATCAATACATTTCAACAATACCTTCAATTTACTAAAACAATATCTCACTTCCGTTATTAAAAGCAATGGAATTAAATATTTAAATGTAATTTAAATTAAAATTAGTATCCTTACTTCTCCTCCGATTGCCCATGCTACGGCAACACCATCACATTTGTTGAACTGATCTGGCATGTTAGGTGTGCGACACTCATGTCCTCTTTGTTGAACATGTGGATCGAATTCATCGGGATCTGCTCCCACGCACTCATACAAAACAAGATGGTGGACATACTGCTCGTTTCCTTCTTCTACTATTGGCTCTACCTAATGTAAACATAAGGACAATTAGCACTAAAAAGTACTGAGCTTAAAAGTTCTGATTTAAAAGTATTTAACATTTGAAGTTGAACAAAGATAATTGATATAAAAATGTTACTTAGTGACTGAAAAAGAAAATAATTTAAAGCATGCGGACTAGTTTAGAAGTAGTTTTAAAAATAGTTTGAAAAGACCGTAGAAAAATTCCTTTGAAATATTGCCTATTCCCATTATTTAAGCCCCCAATTTTTTTTAAAAAAATATCTCTCTTTTCGTGAAAATTCGATTGAGTAAAATTAATTTTCAAGTTTTAGAAAAAATTCACTACTCTAAAATACTTAGATGTGATAAATTCTGTGAGTGAATATGTTATTTTATTCAAGCAAAGATACCTGCTTAATTACATTTTTTAACGCACACACCGGGATTTGTTTTCTCCTCAATGAAAGTAATCCCCTTTAAAAAACGACAGCCACGTCCCACTTTGCCCAGAAATTTTGGATCTAATTTTTATTCCGATTGCACTGCAATACTAATGTAATGTGGATTTAAATCTCTGATGCGCTTGGCCAACGCATTCATCTAATATCATGCATATTTTGCAATATCTGATGAGGTGGACGAATTTTTGCTCTAAAATTGCTCTAATATTTACATTTTTTTATTATTGTGCTAAGAAGGTACTTTCCCAATCACCGTTTGATAGAGAAATAAAGAGAACCAGTTTTGCAAGCAACTCCTATGTGAATATTGCTAAAGCTGTGTCTGCTTAAGCGAGACATATCATTTTATGCATAGTTATCCTTTTGTATGGTTTAAAAATAACAATATTTTTTTTTATTAAGAAACATATTTAAAAAAAATATTAATAAGAAACTGACTTGTTTTGAAATTAATCAACAGCATATATGTGTAATCAATGAAAAATAATAAAAAATTCTTTTCACATGTGAATTTTTTTTCTTTCAAGAGAGTAGTATTTAAAGAGTATTAGGATTGTTAATCGAACAATCATGCAATCAAGTATTCTATTTTCAGAAATTCGTGTTTATTTGTGTAAACGCCTGATGCAATGTTCATCCACCGTAAGAAGACGTTAAATCTTCAGAAAGTTACTTCTATGCGAGGGTGTCATTTTGCTGGAAAATCATCATTCGCTTGAAACTTTCTCTCCACAAGACACACAGAAAAATTTGTTTATTAAATGCTAAGTAATCATTAAACTTTTATGAAATTATTCATACTAAAATAAAAATGAACATACAGAGAGATATAAGTAAAGCACCCACTCAAAAATTTGATCTTACCATGACAATGTGATGTTTTTCATTCACCCTAGGTGCCTTGTAAATTTTGCACCAATACATAGTATGGAAATCTGATTTAATCTCGAACTAAAACAGAATATAAAAAGCATAAATAAACAGTAAAGTTATTTTAAGCAACTGAATATCTAAGTGATGTAGTTATTTTAAATTATTAAAAAATAAGAATATCATAAATTAAGTATTTTCTGCATAAATAAAATTTAACAAAACAATTGTACATCAAAGAGCAAGAAATCCAATTTTTAAGAAGTCGTATTTTTAAAATTCGATTTCTCATTAACTATACGGTTTCGCTCAAATTTTATGTTTTTCCATGCGAAATTACGTTCTTTAAAATTATGTAACCTTACAATTCAAATATTTTTCTACAATTAAAAAATATAGTACTCATAAATTACAAATTTGGAGTTCTTTTTTTTTAAATCTTTGGATAAACGAATTTTTTTAGTTATAAGCAAAAAAAATTTCAATTCTCGAGATAAGGCGAAATACGCAAAAAATAAAATTAACATTAAGAATTCTAACTTTGAAACGCTCTCCTGACCAAACTATTGGGACCATATTTCGCAGATTGTGGCTACCCCCTATACTTCGGATATCAGAAATCCGAATCCGTAGGAAAACAAGGTATGTTTATTCAGAGAAAATGAGTTTTTGCGTGTTTGATTTCGTAACTTAGAATATCATCTATAGTAATTGATTAGCATGTTTGAAGGTTAACCGTCGAACTATCAACATCCTTGAATGCGAAGATTCGATCATTAAATCAATAGTTATTCAGGGGGTCAAAGCTTAACCCTTGTTTCATATTTTTGCTCTTATTTTCCTCTAAACTTTTATTTTATAATGTACAGAAATATATTAACTTACATTTTGTGAAAATAAATCCCAATGGTAGTATTTAGATGTATCCATGGGCTGCAATCTTTCCTTATTTGGTTGAAGTAGCAAAACACTTTTGGCGCCTCTTTTATTTTGGTGATATTGTAAATCATGCTCAGAAGAGGGATCAACGTCAGAATAGGCATATATTAAACGAATGGTACTGTCCTGCAATGAATTAATACACACATTATTAAGAAAGATTTTATTTACATGGTGTTCTGTAAATACTCCAACTTAATATGCATTTTTAGAATTCTGGTCGAAAATAAGATTGAAAAAATGCACATTAGAAGTTGCAAATAATTATTAAAGTGACAGAAAAACAGAAGACGATTTCAATATGCAACAAATTTTATTGAGGAAAAAAGTTGAGTTCCCGGAGAAAGCTTGAAATGTGTATAAACAGTTCTTTTAGGTGTATCCAAACAGGTTCCAATTTCATTAATATTGTCTACGCCGCTAATAATTCGTCACAAGTTGATAATATTTTTAATTTTTTCTAGTTTGAATATTGATTTGAAGTCTTTCGCTACAGCTATTTCTTTTGTTTTCAAGGCGTTCTGTAAAGACTCGAACTTAATATGCATTTTTAGAATTCTGGTCGAAAATAAGATTGAATAAATGCACATTAGAAGTCGCAAATAATTGTTAAAGTAAAGGAAAAACAGAAGACGATTTAAAAATCTAACAAATTTCATTGAGGAAAAAAGTTGAGTTCCCGGAGAAAGCTTGAAAGGTGTAAAAACAGTTCTTTTAGGTGTATCCAAACAGGTTCCAGTTTCATTAATATTGTCTACGTCGCTAATAATTCGTCAAGTTCGTCCTCGTAAATCGCAGCAGTTTCTTTTGTTTTCTATATTTGTTCTTTATATTGTTCGTTATTTTTGTTACTGTAATTACCTTTAAATCTTGCCGTTAGAAATGTAAAAAAATATTGATTTGTGCTACCTATATAGATTTTTTCACATTCTTTTTGACAAAGATTATGAAATTATTGATTAATGGCGCGGATAAAGAGGCAATCTGTATACATATTAAAATCTCAGTGTAACAAGCAAAACAAAAATTTCAACAATTCTTGCAAATAACTTTTTAATATGAATTTCATATAGTAATACATGTATTCGTAGGCAGAAGGAAATGTTTCTTAAAAATATAAATTCAAGAAAAGTCATATAATTAAAACGTAAATTTTTCTAACAATTGTTAATAAAAATTACTTTAATTTAATCTAATAAATGCTTACTTAGTTTTAATCTAATGAACATTTTTCGAAATTCCATATTAAGTTTCAATACTTTCGCAATAGCTAAGATAGAAAACCTGATTTTTTTTCCCCTTCTAGACATTTATTGGTAAAAAAATAATGAAAGTAAAATAATTTCAAGAGTAGGAAACTATCTTTGTCCAATTTATTGTGTCAAAGTCTTAAATTATTACTTACATCAATTTTCATGTCTTCGTAGTCACAAGTATCCAGTTTTCGCTTAATTGTCAAAGAAGTATGAGTATCATTTTCACTTCCACTAAGTAGTGTCCAATCAGCACGTGAATCTATAATGGGCATTGAGTTGCCCAGGGCAAATCTGTCCTAAATTAAAAAAAAATAAATTAAAATGGTAGTTAACCGAGCAAGTCAAATAGAAAATAATTCAAATAAATAATACTTTCACATTTAATTGATGAACAAATTTCAAATTCAGTATTTAATAAAAATCATTTTCGAATTAGAAGTTTTTCCTTTCTTTCTTGACTGTAATTGTTTCGCCAAAGCAGAATATTTTTGAAAATGATTCTTAAAATTTTAATTAATGTTATAGAGTTAATATTTTTATTAGTTATTTAATTTTGTCCATCTTTCTTAATTATCTTAATTTTAATTTTTCTTAAGTCAAAGAAAGAAGATTTGTGAGTCAGCAAATTATTTTACGGAAGAATTAAGCAAAAGAAAATTTAAAAAATATATATAATTCCGACATTCTTATAATGTTCAGCTAACTGTCTTAATATGCTTTATTCCACATTGCATTAGTACTATATTGTGTTAAAAGAGCCCAAAAAAATTCTAAGATATCGCATGCTTCATCGACGTCCGATTTCATCAATTTCAATTCATCGACGAACCTATAGTTCGTATGTTTGAAAATGTCAGAAGAAATAATAATATTTGGTTTATTTGTGAAAATTAAATAAGGATTTTTAAAAACGTATTTAGCGTTTCCCTTAGCCTTTACAAATTTGAGTTCCCGTCTAATTTAAAAAAAAAGGCGTCTAAAAAAGCTTAATTTATTTAGTTTGATTTAGTTAGTGGGGTTACAAACGTAACGGCAGTTAAACTTTAAAAATTTTTCTGATTTGAATAATTTGATTTTTTCCAAATATTTATTTTAAGTTTATGTCTCATAATTTAAATCGTTTGGATCATAAAAAGTGAATACTTATTTTTTTTTATCATTTAAAAGTACCTTGAAATTTTACTGAATTTACTTGAATTTAAATAGCAAATTAATGTAGTTTCCATTTGACGTACAGTGTTCTTTTATTGCTTTTATAGTTTTAAATTATTTTAAAGTTGAACATTGAGCATTCTGTATTATTAAAACAACGTTTTGTGAAAGAAAAAATATTTCTTACATGCTAAGTGAACTAGGTCAATTATATTCAAATTGCTGCCCTTACTATTGATGGAATAAAATTAAAGTGATTTTTTTTGTTAGAGATTCGCAGAGAAAACTAAATAAAAAAAACTAAATAATAAAATTTAAATCTTAATTCTTGAATAAGCAGATATATAACTCACAAATCGATAAATAAGCAACACTATTGTGAGGAAAAAGGACAAATAAGAATTAACAAAAATGTTAACTTCTTAATCCTAACACTGAGATCCTGAGAAAAAGCCACGCAATTATGTCATATCCAGAAAAAGATGGGGGAAAAAAACATTAACCCTTTCACACTTTTCTTTTTAGAAACAACAAAATATCTATAAATAGGCTCGTCCAGCCAATGAACAATTGGTAAAAAGTTTTCAGTACTCCCTATTTTAAAACGCTACACACGTAAATCCGTCACGATAACGAAAAAAAAAAAGAAAAAGAAAGAAAGAAAGAAAAAAAAAGAAGAAGAAGCAGAATTGTGAATAAACATAAAATAAATTTTTTGCTTGCTTACTATAATTAAGTTACATAATCTGACCTCACTCAGACCTCAAACGATTGTTTTTAAGTTTCAACACCCATATTAATAAATAGAAAGCACTTAAAGTAGCGTGCATTATGAAACAAGATTAAATAATACGTAATATTTAACTTTATTCCATGGTCAGTGCGTCCTTGAGACTTGTCTACTCTACTCACCCTCCCCCTACACTGCTGAATCTGCGGGGGTGTCATTTACGTCGTTGAATCCACAATACAAACCAGTGGTTACCAACTGGCGGCCCCCGGGCCGCATCCGGCCCACGAAGCCTTTTTTTTGGCCCGCGAGCTAAAATATATTAGTTGTCATTTTTCTGAGGACAATTTTCGTAAAAAATCTATATGGGTTTTAAATACTTTTAAGTTTTATATCTTAACAATTTGATATCTGTTGCACATTAATTGTTTAATACATAGGTGCACAGTTAAAGTTATTGTAGCCAGAATTTTTTAATATGCAATTAAATATTTTTGAAAATATACTTCTTAATTTGTAATTCAATACTTTTGTTTTGTAAAACTTGATAAATATTTGACAGTAATACTCTGGTGGACAAAATTAAGAGATGGAAGACATTTTCCCAAATATCTCAAAAAATACTGAATATAAATAAATGAAATTTGGTATGGATATAGCTTATTCCATGATAATAAAGTATGCAAAACAAAAATGAAAGTGCCATTCACTGGCAAGACCTATTGCCAATAAATCCAATGTAGTCTGAACTTAAGGATAAAAGATGACAATAAAAGTGAGGCTTGTACAGTGTGTGTTGCCTCTAGTATGGTGTATGGTCACCCCTGACAGACAGACAGCATGCACAACGAGTATGCATGCTGTTAATAAGGGAGTTAAGGAGGACTTGTGGAAGACCCTCCCATTCTTCCACCAGAGCAATTTTTAACTCCAGAATGGTTCTGGGGGGAGGTTGGCGCATCGCAATAGCTCTCCCAAGAGCATCCCAAGCATGTTCAGTAGGATTCAGGTATGGAGATTTGGCTGGCCAATCAATCCGTTGAATATCCTCGCTTTCCAGATACTCATCAACCATGAGAGCCCTATGTGGTCGCGCATTGTCGTCCGTAAAAATGAACTCAGGGCCAACCGCTCCCCTGAAAAGACGCACATAGGGCTGTAGGACCTCCTGCCTGTACCTCTGGGCATTCACGGAACAATTGCCAAACACATGGAGCGGTGTGCGGGTATGTTGCATGATCCCTGCCCAAACCATGAGTCCTCCACCAGCATAATGGTCTCTTTCGATCATGTTGCTGGGATGGTATCGGGTTTCAGGCTCCGTCCATATCTATAATCGTCCAGAATTAGGTTGCAGACTGAATCTGGACTCATCGGTGAAGGGAACATTGGCCCATTGAAGCTGTGTCCAATTCTGATGTTGTCTTAATTTTGTCCACCAGTGCATTTAATGTTCCTTCAAACATGAAAAATTCCTATATAAAGTTTTGATTAAGTTGCGGCCCGCCATTTGACTGAAGTTTTTAATTGCGGCCCCCGGCCTCATGTAAGTTGGAAACCCCTGATATAAACGCTACTTAGCTTGCGATTTTGCGTTAAAAAAATTAAAAAAGAAACATGTTAACTAATCGAACGTGCATGAGAAAATTTAAATTATCACAGAATTCTGCACTAATTAAAAATGTAGGAAGCACAGACTTTTTAATTTAATAAATTAAATTTTAAACATATTGTAACCAATATAAATTATTGGATGATTGAAAAAATAATCAAAATTGAAACAAAAGGAATGTGAGTGAACACAGCTAATTTTCACGGGTTGAAGAGTTGAAAAATATATTAATATATTTCAATACACTCAATTATGGTCTTAAAATATGACTAACTACAAAAGGTAAAGATAAAAAGTTGTTATTGCAAATAACCATACATTATAAGTTAGTAAAGTAAAATATTAATGGAGACCACTTCCTTTCCTTTCACACCATTTACAACTAGTATGTTTAGAAAACCAGAAATACAAAACTAAACTGTTTTCAACCATTTACAACTGGCATGGTTTCAGAACCGTAAAAAAAAGAAATTTAACTGAGCGATTTAATTAGCATTGAAGTTCAGTTGAGTCTTCTCAAATGAACTGTGAAATGTTGTTTAAGTAGCTTATCTGGTTGTTTCACCTATCTTAAGAGATGGGAAATGCTAGACTTTTTTGTGTTAAGCAGCTTTATAGTGCTGCCATCTATGCGTGAATATGAATATCGTATTCCAATTTTCCAGGGCGACAAATAGGTGAGTGCAGGATACGGGAACTCTTTAAGTGTTGAAGGGAATGGAGGAAATATTGTGGTCATAGGATGGGAGGTTTCTGGGACTTCCCAAAGGTTTTTACTATTCGGCAAATATTGTCTGGCCATTAGGCATAATTATAAAAATTAATTTCACAAAAAATTAAGACTTTCAAAAAATATTTTTATGTATTTTTTTAAATTTAGTTATAATTGCCTATAACCAATCATAAAAAATTAGTTTTTACAAAAATTAAACATATATTTAAGAAATTATTTTCCAAATACATGACTAAATATGTAGGTATCTATACAAGTAACATATAACTACTTTTTTATTATTTTTTTTATTTCTTAATTTTGGAAAAATAATAAACAAAATTCTTTGCTAAACTCTTAATATTTTTTAAACAAATTTAAATTTTAAGATATATTTTCTTTAAATAATAATTTATAACATTTTGCGTCAGTTGCTCTTACTAGTGACCGGAAACCAGATATTTGCGTAAAACTGTTTAAGATGTTACTCAAATAAAAAGCAATTTTTTTATGAAAAATTAATACTATAAAAAAATATTTGAATAATTTTTTTTCAAAATTTAGTTATAATTGCATATAATTAATTATAAAATAACTATTCTTTATAAATAATTAATTAAATATTTTAAAAAAATTATAAAAATCCATAGCTAAATATTTAAATGTGTATGTAACTAATATTGGGCAATTTTTTTAATATTAAAACATTTGTTTTCAAAAACTTTTTTTTTCATTTTGGAAAAAGTATAAACAAAATTCTTCATTAATTTTTAGTACTTTTTTTAAAAAAAAAACTAAGATTTTATAATATAATTTCTTTAAATAATAACTTATAAATATTTCTTTAAATTATAACTTTATGACAACTATTATAAAACGATAATCCTTATAAAAAAAAGGGGTCTCAATTTCATTTTTTTTTTCGAAAAACAAATTCAAGTATTACATTTAAAAAAAGTGTTTCAACTTTTAACTTCAAATAAAACTATTATAAAAAAATGATTCTTAAAAAGGAAAAAAGTATCCTAATTTGAATATTTTTCGAAAAACAAATTTAAAAAGTAAATATAAAAGAAAAGTATATTTTTACCTGAAAATAAGTATTTCCATTCTTCACCCATCCAGTAACAATATCACTTCCGGCCATCCCGCCATTAGGGGACAAACCTAATCCTACATAGCCGTGTGCCCTTACATCAACTCCAAATACAATTTCCGTATCTCCTTCACTATTCACGAAAGTCTTCCAACAAATATGATATCTACCATCTCCATCCAATACTGTACAATGAAACCAATCTGCATCTCCGGTAACAATCAGGATCGGGAGAAATACTAATAAGGAGCAGAATAACTTTAGATTTCGCGCCATTTTCGCGCCTACTGTTGATCGCGAACTAAAACAACAGTTGTGTTATTCTTTTCTTCTTTTTATTTTTGACAGGGCCGGCCCCTCACGTGAGATCAGGTTGTTTTGAATCTAACGCTTTTTATAATGGAAACCAGTTTTGAGTTTTTTTTAGACAGGGAGTAATTTTGATGTTGCGTCATTCAGAAAGAAAGAAAGCTATCACAACTAACCTTGGTTATCACTTTGTTTCGAATTGTGGACGTTATTTCCCATCGCTGTATTTCCTTTCTAAACAAATTATATGTTTTAGCCTTTTATTTGCTGTTATATTAGCAGGGTTATGGGTTAGCTACATTCGTTTGAACAAAAGTTTTTGATTCCTCCTGCAAATAAGTTTGAAGTGGGCAAGCAGGTAAAATGTTAGTTAAGAAAATTCAAGAGCAAAACAAGCTCGCGCAAATTTCCTCTTAACCTTTGCACATCAAAGCGAAGATCAGTTATGGATAATTTTCTACTTATGTTCCTTGAAATTTTTTTTAGTTGACCTTCCAACTAAGTGTTATTAACCATAATATTTAATTATTCCGAGAATTATCATTACAGCCCCAAAAATATTTCAAAATTTTGCACTTTGATTTCCGTGAAGTTAATAATAAACTCAACTTCGTTATTCGTGTAAACTGTTTGCTGGTCAGAAAATCTTAATTAAAAAATTTAGGCGAGAAATCTAGGAAGATTAGGCGAACAACTTAGGAAGATAATCGTGTACATATTCACAGTGAAACTATTTTCTCCATCTTTACAGTTTTCAAAAGTGGCTAATTAAAAATAGCGCTGTGTAATTATTACAACTTTAGTGGTTAATAATTTTGCTTCCAAAAGGTATCAAAAAAAGGTAATTGAAAGTGGCAAAAATATAAACCACTTTTCAAATCTCTCGCTAAGATCACAAGAAAGACTCGCCCACTTTTCAGAACTCTCGCCGAGAAAAATTAAAAATAAATAAATAATTAAATAAAACATACTTTGCTTGCCTGAAGCCTGAAACAAAGCTAGAATATTAAGCGATGTATATCATCTTTTTGTAACGAGCTATCTGAGCTTTGGAACGAGCAGTTTAATTATTCAAGTGATTTATTCTACGTTTTTTAAAAATCATCTATTCATGAAGATTTATTCTCATAGCGACTGAGTGATCAGCAAACTCTCTAGGCCAAAATCCAAATGTTGGTATTTTTTTGTCACAAAAGCATCGTTATGAATTAAAAAGAAGAGGGACATTTTGTTGGAGGAAACTTTAATCGCTATGCCAAACACTCTGTAGCCTTGAGTTAACGGGCTCGAATCCCGCCGTAACTCTGGGGGTATCGTCGAGCTATCTTTTTCTGAATTGTACTGTCTCTCTTTCTTCTTGACAAAGGCTTGTAAACTAAGCGTATGTAATTGAGCACTCAAGACTGCATGTGTGTGTACCAAAAAATAAAATAAATTTTATTCGTTGCTAGGCGACTGAGAAGAAATCAAGGTTGGCAACTGATTTTTTTCGTCTGAATCAGATTTTTCCCTACCATGATTAATAATTAAGGGACTTGAGAATATTTTTTTATTATTATTAATTTTTTTAGTATGTGTGCAATAAATGTGTAGAATTTCCCAACATATGAAACTAAACTAAATTCTCAACATCTGAAGTACGTGGTGTGATGGCAATTTATGTATGGGGCTATCTATGAATGATGTCACGAATAGGAGAAAGGGGGCTCTTTAAATGGTGACAATTTGTGACAAGAGGGAGGAACGGGTGCCAAGAAGTGAGACGTCACAAATTTTGGTTAAAATTGAACATTCAAAATGAGTTTATTGAACAAATTTACATAATTGTTTACAACATTTTTTGATATTTATCAGCAAAATAAGAACGCATATAACCATTATTGTTGTTTTGCTCAAAACGACATTAAAACACTTAGCTGAAGTTTAAAAATAAAATTTGAAATATGTTCTGAACTTTTAGAATATCTTTATTAAATATAACGTGACTAGTGACAACAGGGAAGGGTAGGGAGGTTGAAGTGTGACACAGGAAAGGAGGCGGTCAAAAATACTAAAAAAAAGGTAGAGAATCACAGTTTTTCCAATATTTAGTAGATCATTAAATTTTGTGTAAAACTTGACGGGAAGAAATCAATAAAAGACACAAGATTATATTTTTCCATCTCGGTAATTCGAGAAATCTGATGCTATTGCTGCTGAAAAAATCTTCCTCTGAAATGCAAGACAGTTTTTCTTCGTGAAGTTGTAGGTTATCTGGATAAGAAATTGTAGCTCGGATCTGAAAAAAAAATATACTTAATCCAAGAGGTGTTGATAAAGCCGATTAAAAAACTGCAGAGTATCCAAAACTTAACAGGCGGTTTTCAAAAATTTCATATAAGAGGCAGTTTAAAAATTAAAAGAGGTTTTTGCAGCAAATTCATATGACGTGCCATAAGTATTTCCTATCAAAGTTTCTGGCTTTAGTTCAAACATTTTTAGACCATGTCGTTCCAAATAAAAATGAGTAAATCGTAAAAAAAGAATTGCTGAAAATAATACAATGAAAAAAAAATACGAAAGGTTTTTCTTCTTCCATAAAGAGTTGATTGTATTCCGAACTATCAATTAACAACCTCCAGTAATAGGATACACGTAACAATATTTTTAAAATACAGTAAAACCTGTCGAGTTCACCATCTTTTAAGTTGATCACCAGTATCAGTTGACTTATTTTATCAAGAATCGAATTGATTCTACGAAATAAAGGGGGACAAAACATTTGCATCTTAGGAATTGCTATTATAAAAAGATAATTTATTGCAAATAACTGTCATAAATAACCAAAAAATATGCATATTTCTTATTTTCAAATTAGTCAGTGTCTATGTACATTAAAAAATCGTAAGGGCCGCTGCGCTGTTTTCTCGTAACAAATTTATCTGAACAGAAAGTGTTCGGATAAAATGTAAATTCTTGTTAAATTAATCAACATTACAATCAAAAAAGTCAATTAAAATTGAGATTTCTTTTTTATAAATGTTATTTTAAAATCCTGTTTTTTAACCCCGTTTATCAAGTTATTTTTTGGTGTCTTTTTATTTTACTTATTTTTTGCTATTCGAATAAATAGATGTTTTTCAAATTTGTAAGATAAGATTTTTGAATATGTAAACTAAGAATGTGAACAAAAACTATTTTTTTTAAAAATATATTTTTCATAAATATGCAGCTACTTTTTTAAATATGTAAATTTTTTTAGATGCGTAAACTTTTTTAAATATGTAGACTAAATTTTTTATATATGTATGCTTTTAAGTACTGACAATGTTATTTTGTCAAGATTGTATTTGTGGGGAGAGAAGTTATAGACCAGTGGTTTCCAACTGGCGGCCCGCGAACTAAAATATATTAGTTGTCATTTTTTGCTGACAATTTTCGTAAAAAATCTGTATGGGTTTAAAATACTTTTTTCGTTAATAAAAAACTTAATTTCTTCCTTTCTGTTAAAATTTTGCATACCAATGGTGCAAAAAAATTTATTTCTCAGGTTTTGCATTCAAGAAAATATTTATTCAAATACAAAAATAATCGTTTATGTTACTTTTTTTATTTCATTTTTTTGTATTTTGTNTTTCTGTGAAATTTTGCATACCAATGGTGCAAAAAAATTTATTTCTCAGGTTTTGCATTCAAGAAAATATTTATTCAAATACAAAAATAATCGTTTACGTTACTTTTTTTTATTTCATTTTTTTGTATTTTGTGAACATAATTTAGCATGTGTGTATCAGAAATTTTCTCGAAGAAATTCTCCGATTTAACTTTTTGAACCGATTTAACTTTTTGATTTTGGACGAAAATATTAACACACACATTTGTAAATTTTAAATTTAAAATGTAAATATCTATTCTCTGGTGGTTACAGCAGATAAACCTCAATTTTCTCATTGAACATTTTGTGTGCTACTATGTAAGTTTTAATACCAACCTTTTTAAAGTTTTATCTCTAAACAATTCGATATCTGTTGCACTTTAATTGTTTAATACATAGATGCACATTAAAGTAATTGTAGCATGAATTTTTTAATATGCAATTAAATATTTTTAAAAATCTACTTCTTATTTTAAGTTGTAATTCAATACTTTTGTTTTGTACAACTTGATAAAAATCTGACAGTAATATTCAATGTTCCTTCAAACATAAAAGAGTCGTACATAACATTTTGATAAAGTTTCGGCCTGCCATTTGATTTGTGTTTTTAATTGTGGCCCCCGGCTTCATGTAAGTTGGAAACCCCTGTTATAGACAATATCAACTTTCAACTATTAAAATGTATCTCAACGTAGAATCTAGTTAACATGTCTTATATACTAGTGAATTGTAATTGTATTTTTTTGTAGTGGTAGATACACTACAGTAGCTGTGGGGAGAGTTGTTATCGACAATGTCAACTGCCATGTATGTAAAGGTAGAATATGTATGTAAAGGTACCGTAGAATCGAGTTAACATGTCTTATAGACTAGCGAATTAGAATTGTAATTTTTTTTTTGTAGTGGTAGATACTCCACATATTCATAGTTCAAAAATAGAGTTTTGCCTAGAGATAAAGGCACTTAAAATCTGTTGTTTTGCACTTAAAATCATTGAATTAAAGAGAAAGCTTCTTTGGACACTTTTAATTGTAAGGTAAGAATGAACCATCGAGTTTCAATAATTTACCTCTTGAAAATACCTTCAAGTTTTATTCCATTTGCTAATAAACAACATCTTTAATAAATATTTAATGAAAAACAGAATAGACTTCTTTAAGCTATCCAGTTTGTTATTTTAAGTGTGGACAAGTTTGATTGAAAGGAAAAGTTATTCAAAGTGGTTATTTTTTTTTCATTCGAAGGTTATTATTGGAATATTAATCAAGGCCTTTTTGCTAATTTAAACTCAGTATACTTACGGAGTTCTTATTTCCGTCACCCAAATAGCAATGAGTATCTTGATGCGAGTATCTCAAGTTGTTCTCCAATTTCTCAAAATCAATTTTGTTCCAATCGTATTCTATAAGAAACCGATACATCATTCCATTTATATTATTCCTTCCAAGACTGAAAAAAGTAACAAAAATAAAAAACTTTTAAATTGATAGTTTTCGATTTAAAAAAATTCAAAATAATTTTATTTTGTAACTAACATAATTTTATTAAAATAGTTTAGCTTGTTAAGATATAGTTGCATCACAGGCAGTGAAAAATTCCACTTCGGGAATTATTTAATTCTAATGAATAGTACTTTCAATATTTTATTCTTGCAATAATTAAATTAATTAATTTCAAAAAATAAAAACAATTATTTATTTCAAATTGAAAATAAATTATTAATAAGCAGTATACTTTCAAAAATAGTTGATAAAAGAACTACAAATATTTTCGGATAAAAAGATCTTGATATTTATATTAGTTTTAATAATAATTCCACTTTGTAATAATTCACAATAAATTTATAACAATTTATGAGCAATTAGTTCTTCCAAAACTAAAAAAAAGGGCAACAATAATCGCTTGGCAAATTATAATGTATGATAAATAGTTCTTAATAGTTTGTAATAATTATAGAAGTGCAATAATTCCAGTTTATAACTATTTATAATAAGAGCATAATAAAAAAAATAATTACTCTCTCTTTTATGACCATTAAGAAATAATAACTTCTAATATAAATAGTTTCTAAAAGTTTCTAATAATAATTGAAATATTTCATGATAATTTAAATTTATAATATTTTATGCTAGATAAGTAAATTAATAGCATACAGTGTTAGTACTGAGACTTAAAAGAATTTGACAACAAAATGTATTGTTAAAATTCAATAGAATTTGAATTTTCAGAAACTGCTTTTAAGAGAAATGCCATTATATAAAAAAAAATTTAATCACATAGTGAGAAAAGAAAAGTTTAAAGCTGTCATGGAATTGAAAAATATAATAAACGTAATTCACTTTTCCTTAAAATAACTATTTTATTATTAAATGATTACTCTTTAACTTTTTAATTGACTAAGATAAATAACATATATAAAGGTAGCTTACTTTCCTCCTAAAGCTGCGTTAAGTTCAACTATTGTTGGCACACTTACAGATGCATATTTTTCAATTTTTGGGTAATAAAGAAGAAATCCCAAACACATTTCTTCATCGGTACCTTCACCACCCTGAAAACATTTTAGGCAACCTTTTAATTTTTTTATTATATCTGGTAAAATATATACTATTTTTAAACAGAACAGGCACTTCAAAGTAACGTGATTTCCTCACTCTATACCGATTTCTCCCTCTCTGTTGCCATGGTATCCGCAAGTCTTACTTTTTCTCCACGCGAAGTTATTCCCACTACTTACAAAAACGTATTGTCACAGGCGAAAATGGAAGATTTTAAGTAACCATGGTAACTGAGCAATACAAGAGAGAAGACCTCAGCACGGCTAACCATAAACAAAAAATTTGATCAAAACGTAATGACATCTTTCGTATTTTTCCCCACTGTGTAGCTTAGTAGCCCGAAAATAGTGACATTTTTCTTATTTTTTCTCCCCTACAAGAGTTCATCAACGGACAGCAAAATTGATCCGTGCGGAGGCCTTCTCCTTACCAAGAGGTAATTAAAGGAGACGAAAAATGTGCGGAGAGTGGGAAAATCGCGTACTCTTGTGACTGTTATTTTGTTTACAAAGAGTACATACCGTGTGAGAATTACTGAGCAATAAGAAGAAAAAGCATTCATAATTATTGAGGCTTTGGCGAAACACAACACAAACAAGAGCATATTTCTATTAAGGGGAAGTATATTTTGCTGTTATATTTATAAATACGCAAATTTGAAATGAATATTCATAAATTGAGTAAATTAAATTTGCATTGCAAACAATTTAACTAGAGAGCATTTAAATCAGGGCTTACAAATGTTACTTTAGTTTTTTCAGAAGAATCATAAGTGCATTCCATTGTTGCTTGATCACCCTAAATATTAAAAATAAAAATATTGTATGCCATGCAATAAACAAAAGAAAATAGCATTTCGAATAAATATACAGTGTTTAAAATAAAAAACGGATCCCCCTGAAAAACTTTTCATCTGATCTTCAGGTTCTAGGACTCAATCTTAATGGTTCGAGGGAGTGACCTGATATATTCTAATTAGTCAGTGCAGAATATATTTTAAATTACGAAATCAGACACAAAAATTCCCTTTCTCAGAATAAACATACACTTTTTTCGAGCGGATTCGGATTTCAGACCCCCAAAATATAGGGGGTAGCCGCAATCTGGGAAACATGGTCCCCATAGTTTGGTCAGGAAAGCAGTCTTAAGTTTGGACCCTTAATGTTAACTTTATTTTTTACGTATTTCGCTATATCTCTTGATCTTTTCAAGCAAAATGAAAAACCTTCGCACACAATTGTAGAATTCGTTTATCTAAAGATAATTCCACGCAAAAATTAACGATTAGTAAATATTTATTACTTTTAGCTGTTTTATTTAATGATGGTTGAAAAAGTTTTGAGTTGTAAGGAATACAATGTTTTACACCATTTTAAAGTATGTAATTACACATGGAAAAATACGAAATTTAAGCAAAATTGGTTGAATAGTTCACGGGCAATCGGATTTTTAATATACGATATTTTTTAAATTCGATCTCTCAGAAACTATTCAACCGATTTTGCTCAAAATTTGAGTCTCGTCATGCAAAATTACATATTTTAAAATGATGTAAAAATTGCATGTCTTACAATTAAAATAATTCAAGCGTATCGAAGTTGTTTAATTGTAGGCTTAATTCCAGATTTAAGTTTACATCCTGAAGACAAAAATTTATACTTACTCTGCGAATTAGACTCTTAAGAATTTTTGATCTGATGTGAACTCATTTTAATCGTTTAAGCCCATGTGAATTAAATCCTTTTTGAATGTTCCTCTGCCCATCCCGAGATTGTGAATAAAAAATGTTTAATAAATGTTACTTCAATGTAATTTGATAAAAGTTCAATTGTGGTTTAGGAGAGCTTTTAAAATCGATCACAATCTAGCACTGATTATTTTAGTTATTTTGTGTAGTATTTGAATTTCGTGCAATTGTGGAAAATGTTTTAATAACAAATTTTGACAACTACATGCTTGAAGCATCTAACTCAGGCAATGTCACATGAAAACATTCTACGACTTTCCCAGTTCGCGATATTCCCTTGCATCTCTTAATAGCGTAAAGAAGTTGCTTGATTGTGCCCATACTTCCTAACTTTAGTTGCACACTTCATCGAAAATTGATTCCAAGTTTAAATTATATTGTATAATGAGCCAAGGAAAAAAAAGGGAGAAAAAACGAACCACTTTGAATACTTCTCGTTCTAGGACTAAATTTAAATGGTTCTAGGGGTGAACCTTGATGGCTCGAGGGACAGAGCACTTGCTCCCAATGAGGTGAATCGGGTTCGAATCCCATCGAAGACTGGTTCATTCGAATTCTGCACCCGACTCGCATCGACTACAGTGTTGACGTAAAATATCCTCAGTGGTAGACGGATCAGGGGTTAGAGTCCTCTTGCCGTCAGGCTAACCATGGGAGATCTTCACGGTTTTCCTCTCCATGTAACGCAAATGCGAGTTAATTCCATCAAAAAGTAATCCACGAAGGCAAATGCACAAAATCGTAGTTTCAGTGAATAAACATACCTATTTTCCGACGGATTCGGATTTCTCACTCCCAAATATATAAGCTGTAGCCGCAATCTGGAAAATATGGTCCAAATAATGTGGTCGGGAGAACGATCCAAAGTTTGGGTCAATAAATAATAATTTTACTTTTTGCATATTTCACCGTTTCTCTTTATAGATAACTGCAGTCAAAATTCTTAACCAAATATAGATGCCTCATGCTGTAGAAAATGTAAATATTCATATAAATTTACTGCATGAAATAAATTAACGCTACTTTCTTTACCGGTAAAAATTCAATTTCTTCGGAGTAATATCTGTATTCCTGAAAGTAGAAATAAAAACGTGTAAAACTTTATTGTAAAAAATGTAATACAATCAGTGATACTTGAAAATGCATGTGACATGTATCAAATTCATTACAAATGTTATGAATTTTAATTTAATTATTAATTAAAGAAAAAAAATGTTTTGTATAGTTTTTTTTTACTTTTCCAGGTATATGGCTCATTCCCTATTATTTAAGATGTTTGATTTCCTTTATAATATCTGTTTCTACTGGTTTAATTTTCGAGTAAATTCTAAATTAAATAGCTGTTTTATTATATAAAATGTAGCTACTCCTCTGGCTACGATAATCAGCCCTTATTATATTGTTGTCTATTGTTGGAAAATATATTATTGCATCCAAACCAAATATTATTCAAAATTATCCCTAAATCTTAATTTTATTGTTTTAGCACATATTTTGCACAGACAGAGTTTCAATTTTGTTGGCATAAAATTTATCAGAATAATCCGTCTGCTTGGTTAGCATTGCAAAACAATCTGCAAATTTAATTTTTAAATTTTTTAATCCTGGTTGCTATAGAAACTCATAAATATGCTTTGACAAAATATACTATTTAACGATAATACTCATGGAAATAAATTTGTCTTTTGATAAACTCTTATTTTAAATTATGTCTAAAAAGGGATAAATCTTTAAGCCATAATTATAAATTATTTAAAAAATTTTGAAATTAGTTAAAAATTTACTTTTTTTTACTTCTCTCTGACATTATTTCAAGCATTTCAACTATTATTCAATGTTAAATAAAACATTAATGTTTATATAAAAATAAATTTTATTTTTTCAAACATAACTTATGTATTTTATACACAATCGATTTCAAATAATACAAAGAAGTGAAAGATATTACAATTCTTTAGAGCGAATCAGTACACTTTAATTGTTTACATATTAAATGTAAAACTCATAAGAAAAGTATAAAAACAGTAAATAAAGGAAATAATATTGCATACTTGATAGTTAAAATCATAATTTCTATCATCAGCTAAAGGTTGAAGTTCGGTGTTGTTTCTGAAATGTCGAGCTTTCACATGACGTGCTATCAAACAATAAATAATACAAAATCTTTTCTCTTAACACAAAGCATAAATTTTGAGTTTCATTTCATAAAAACGTTACCTTTTTTAATTTTCTTAAGATTTTGCTGTCTTTATTTGATTTAGAATTATACTTTCAATTAGTACACCAATAGGACAACTAAAATCTAGATAAAAATGAAAAATGTTTATTTGTAAGGTATTGTATACTTACCTAATAAATGAGCATGTAGAAATATTCCCAAAATTTTGATTCCTTCTTCTGACATTGACTGAAATTGAAAAAACTAAATAAATTAAAAACTAAAATAAAGAAAAAAGTATTAAAAACCAGAAAAACAACAAGATCATTGTAAAAAAATAATACTCAAAATTTTCGTCGTTTAAGATGAAATCACTTCTAGCGAAATGTTCCGAAAATACATTTCCCACGAAGACAATAAGACCTAGGGAACATTTTAGAATTTAGGAATTTACTGTCTTTATTTATTCAACAATACGAATTTCGTCTAAAGCATTAGGCACTGTGTTACATATTGATTGGAATAAGAGCCGCGGTATCTCAAGAAATAGTGCGTTCGCCTTCCAATGAGGTGACGGAGGTTCAAATCACGGCGGTGGCAAATTGATACGAATTCCGCTCCCAGCTCGCATCGACCACAGTGCTGACGTAAAATATCCTCAGTCGTAGACAGATCATGAGTCAGAATCCCCTCTCCATCGAGCTAACTGTGAGAGGTTCTCATGGTTTTCCCCCACACGTAACTCAAATGCAGGCTAGTTCGATCAAAACGTTATTCACGACGGAAAGTTTTTCCCATTGCTTGATCTAGGAGTTCCCTTGTCTTCTGGGTTGGGTTCAAAATTATAAGGCTACGGGGTTGAGAGTCGTAAACTCAATGTCAGCTTTTTAATTGCTATTTATAAAATAAAATAAAAAATCCCAAAATTTTCCCAAGCCATTTTGGATATTTAGTTATATGTTTGGTTTTAATTTTCTCGATGCTTTTTTTCTTTAACATTTAACGATATTTTTTTTCTGTACTACTGTGTGTGATTAAATTTTTTAAAAAACTACTTTTATTTTTGTTTAAACTGACAAAAATAGATTTGGAGGACGAAGAAGAAAAAAAAAGCTTTTAACGAAAATTTAATTCTAACAAAGAAGTCACAGTCATACTTGACTATATTTTTAATAATGTTGACTGCAGTAATATATGAATTTAATTTTCCAAAAGAGATCTTATGGGATTCTAAAATAACACGCACTATTTTTCCAATTGCGAATAGGCAATGACCTTGCGTTTTACATGTTTGAAAAGATGCTGTCAAGCAATAAATAACAACTCTCAATTTATTCATAAAATTCAAATATGTTTAAAAACATCATTAACATTTTCCTGTCCACACCCTCTTGACGGCTGAGTTAAGTCCCTAGTGATGAGGTTTTTTAAAAGTATCCATTGGATACTTTCGGCTTCAGAAGATTATGCCTAGTCATGTGATTTAAATCAGATTTAATTGGATAACTGCAAACGACGTAAGACGTGTGCGTCGAACCTGATTGGCCTCCGAATCGAAAAATGTCACGATTTACATAAGAGGATATCATTTGCAGTATACAATTCGCAAAATGTAAACAAAAAATAAATGTTTTACCGGATCCAAGCACAAAGGGTTGCTGTGTCCAGATATTGTGTATTCCTTTTGCTTTGGAGGAATAAATAACCTTCTTGATACAGTTGATCCAAACATCAATGAACCGGCATCATATTCTCGTAATTTATTGGTATAATAAATCCGAAATCCAGAATTATCGACAATACCTAAAATGAAAATGTAGTACTGATATAGGATGCTTCTATTACTTTATTTGTATTATTTTTAATCCTAAAAGGTTTCATGAAAGAAATGTATTAAGCTTTTATACTTGTCTTACTTGCCTTTTCAACCATTCGTGAAATGTAAAATATCAACGCAGAAAATTAGTGAGCGCTTTATGTGAAATCAAAGTTTGTTGAAGAATTTATTGATAAATATAAGGTGAGGAAAAATTGTTTTTTGCAGAATAAAAGGGTAATACTACCCATCAAGATAGGTTGTATTTACTACGGAAAGTAGACACTGTGAGAATTGAACTCTGTAAGGCAGAAAAGAATAAAATTCCGGTGGGCTTGTGGCTTGCTCTCCTTGTTCACCAGATCTCAACCCCGTGAACTTTTCTTTAAGGGACATCTGAAATATTTTGAGACGCTTACGGCTGCAAATCTTGAAGCTAGAATCAGTGCGCGGTAGTGCAATAGGGTGCACAAATTCAGGTTCTCTGGAATACCACCGCTTTGAATACTTGCCGCGATCTATAAATCAGATCGAGCAATTTTGGTATCATTCTTTCTCTTTCCCCTATGGATATAAGTGCATGCTGATACTCTAATTCGACTCTTATCTGAGTGGATTGCTGTTCTGTAATCCATAGCAAATACTGCTAGCTTGGATGAGTACTATTGCATATCTTATTTATTAAGGACAACTTAAACTCCTGTATGTAAAAAAAAAAAAATTAAAAATTCTAAACAATATTTAAACGAATAATAAAAATACGTTTGATTCAATCTTAATCTGTAGCGTCTTTAATTTTTATTAACAATTACGTATGACTTAACTTTTGAAGATCATTGACCCATGGAAGTATTTTCAGAACTCTTGAAGACCATAGTTCTTGAAGACTTTTTGAACAGATAAATTAACAAGTCAATCTCTTGCCGCTCGAATTCTGTGAGTAAAGTCGTCGTCAACCACTAAAGCCCGTTATTTTCTGTTATCAAAATATCAACATTCAAGCGTGTCTTAACAGTCTTAAATATCGCAGGGGATTTTAGTACGTGATTGACTCTATAGAATACAATATGTTCATTTGTGAAATAATTCGTGGCTAAATCGTTTTAGTTAGGGCAATATGCATTTTTTTAACAGGAGATTTTAAGAAAATAACATCAAATATGACAGGTATTCACGTTAACTAAGCAGCAAACTTCGTGCCATTTGCTCAGAAATAATGCGAGTATACAATGTTACAAAACTGGTTTATTGAAGTATTTTCAATTAAATGTGAAGCAAGCAAATAGGATTTCATATGACTTGGAAGGAGATCGGTGGCGTTTTTAATGCAAAACCATTATCTATGACTGCAAATACGAGTTTCTTCACCGACAAAGTAAAATAGAGAAAAATTGACTTTAATTTTAGTGTGAAAAATTGCTATTAAACTTGTTTCAAACAATTTTAGACGCACATTTTTAGGAGAAGCTTATAACTCAAACATATTAAATGCATTGTTCAATTAATAAAACTAGTACAGAAAAGCCAAATTATTCCGAAATTGACTATTTTTTGATGAAATCAATATACATACCATCATGACGAAATGGATTATCATAGTGAATTTCCAACATATAATATCTGGAAATGCCAGATTCAAGAGGAAGACCTACATGATCCGGAAGTAAGAGATCCTAATTTTGAAAAAATATATATTAAAATAAAATAAAAGATTCAAAAAGTTAAGTTCTACAAAGAACTTTAAATTTTACTAAAAAAATTTTCTATCACAGGCTAAAAAGTTACCTCTCCCCCAATCGCCCAAGCAAGCGTTATTCCTTCACATCTGGACATAACATCTGGCATATTCGGTCGATAACACTGATGTCCTGTTTTGTCCAAATGAGGATCGTATTCTTCAGGATTTGCTCCCACACATTCATACAGCAATAGATGGTGAACATACGGTTCATGTCCTTTTTGAATAAGCGGTTCTACCTAGTTAAGAAACAATAGCAGAACATGTTAAATTATTGAAGTTTAACACTGGTTTGTAAATTGTTGCTTACTGTGCAAAAGTAATTTTATAAAAACCTTAAAAAACAATAAAATTTTTTCGCTACTGTTACAAATAATGTAAACTTTAGTTTTTTTATAGTTGGAGAGATACACTTTCCCAAAAGAAGGTTAAATTTCGAACTTGCTATGAACCACAATACAGCGAGAATTTTCTAAAAACTGTACAAGATGTAAAATTGAATAATTTTTCTGTTCGAATTATACCCTAATATCGAGGAATGAAATTTGATATGTGCGATAATACGGTTCAAGTTAGCTCTATATTTGACCAATATTATGGTTGAACTAACTCAAAAATAATTTTTGCATATACTCTGGGATTTTTTGCTGTCTTCCCCTGTAGAAAATTTCATTCCCTGTAGAAAATTTTAAGAGCTTAAAATTGCACAATATTCATTTTTCATGGCCTACCTTCAATATTACTAGAAATGAAGCCAATCGAAAAATACAGTTGTCAAAATTTTAAATTCTGTCTGTTATTCAAAATAATGGCTCTTAAAGATTAAAATACAAACTCTTTGTGATTATACTAGCCGACAAATCAATTGTAAAGTTTAAAAAAAAACATTTTTTTTTTGAAGACCAATTAAGAAATAAGTAAAAAAATACCAATATGAAATAACAAAAATTAAATAAGAAATTAAAATTCCATTTAATCGAATATTTAGTCAAGCCTACGTTTATTTTGAATGACTAAATTTTTCTTTACCACAGTTGGAGAAGCATAATGTCAATTTCTTTCCATGATTTACACTATTGTTGATCTGCTAAAGATTAAAATAATTTTGAAAATTCTCCTTATTAATTTTCAAGGCACAGCAGCTAGAATTAGCAGACTAACATGAATAGTNAAATATGTGAACTGTTTGCAATTTCAAATTAATATTGAAATGCACAGGCTTAGAATTTTCTACAGTGATAAGTTTTTGGAACTTCAGTGTTCAAAAAAGTATACAAAAGCTAGACGTTAAGAACGTATCCAATGAGCGAGCAAAGCGATAATCGGATTGCGAAGCAATCCGAAATGAACTGCGAAAGCAGTTCCGGTGGTTGGCGAGCGCCAGCGATCAGGGGGCGAAGCCTCCTAGTATATATTAACGGAATAATCAATGAAAGTAATGAACACTCGTTTTTCTCCTCGGAAGATGCAGACAGTGCTATTCTTTAATGTCACCCGGTGGCGAGCGACATTACCCACGCCACGCTGATACAGACACCCGTTTGTAGGGTGGGCCACATTGCAGATTACACAACAGATAACAACACAGAAGCATCCATGCCCTGAGCAAGATTCGAACATACAACCATTGGCTTTAAAGTCAGGCACGCTGACCACACGACCACCTAGCAACAGATGGACATATATAATTCGATTACAATGCTACAAGTATATTGAATACAAAAAGTAAATAGAACAGAAACGAACAAATTTTTAAAAAGGATATTAGTCGTTATTGTAATATTTATATACTTTAACACAAATTAAAAGGTTATTTTTATATAAATTGATTAATTTAATAAATAAGAATTTGCACTCTTATTATGATGAAACAATTATTAATAAAAAGGGCAGCATTGCTGATTTTTTTCCATTCAAAATAATTACAAATAAATATATAGCTTGAAAAGTTTACAAATTTAGGAAAAAATTCGTTAAATTACGTACCAAAACAATATGGTGCTTAACTGGTAGCGCTGGAGCTCTGTAAATCTTACACCAATACAGTGTGTTGAATTCGGAAGAAATGGTAAACTGGAGTAAGAAAGAAAAGATATATTTAATTTAATCACGTGAATAATTAATAATTAAAATAATAATTATTTGTTCTCATTATAAAAGGATCAGTTGGAATAAATTTGTCTTAGAAAAAGTCATTTTTATAAGGGTTACCTAGAAAGTCATGGAGCCCATAATAAGAAACTAAACAAAGTAACCTGGAAAAGATTTATTGCAACTGGTCAAACATTTCACACAACTTTCACCCACTTACGAGAAATTTAACAACAAAGAAATTTGTATAAAAAATTTCGCAAGGAGGTGTTTGACCATTCACCCTATAGTCCCAAGATTGTTCCCAGAGTTCTTGGACATGAAGAATTTCTCGTCTTGGTATTATTTTTTCTCAAATATACAGACAGCTCTGACACACTGGCTCTATTGCTCAGAGACAGACTTCTCTATGCTACTGAACCATTGGAACTGTAACACTTGTGCCACGATGTATTACAGTTCCATTGGTTTCTACGTTAAAATGTTGCTAAAATATTACTGCATCTTTTGCAATAAGTGTTTCTTTAGGTAATTGTGTTTTGTTTCGTTTTCCCCCTAAAATTCATTTTAGAGGGAAATTTACTTTCTGGGTATTTCTTGTATTTTGCTAGATTGTTTTTACTCATTATTAAAATTTTGTAAAATTTAATAATGAGTAGTAGCAAAGTGAGTAGTAACTCTACGAAAGTCCTCGGGGTTGACCGGTGCTAAGATGGATCAACTGTGTTGAGAATGAACGAAATATTCTCAAGAAAAACTGGAAAGTTGTCGCCAAATGTAAAACTACCTGGAGAAACTTCTGGAAAAGGCCAGAGCCCTTCCAATCCATTGAAGAAGAAAGTACAAGAGTTACTACTTTATTAGAGGAATCAATCGATGTCAAACAAAAGTTCCATTCCAGATAGCTTTTTTGTCTTGGACAAGCGCACATATTTGTAGAATGATAAAAATTAATATTCCGTTATAATAAAATAATTAAATTATGAAAATCGAGAAGAAAGACTCAAAGAAAGGATAATTATAGTTTTTCTTAATTTTTTTTTATCTCATATCTTTCTTATTAGTTATTATTTCTCTTATTGCTAATCTAACTGTCAAGTTGCAATGTATTCAATGTGTTTTACAATTTTTTTGTGTGCTTTTCGTTGTTCTGTGATAGTTAATATTTTGCAGTAAGAAAAGAAGCTCATAACCGATTTTACTTTTGCTAAGCCTAAAGAACAACACTTCGATGTTTCCTTTTTTGAAAAAAAAAAAAACTTAAACCATATAATGTCTTTTTAAGCATCTTGGTTACCTTTTATACCGCTGGTGTCTCCATCTTTATCTCATTCATATTTTTAAATTAAAAAACTCGCTAAGATATCCAATTAAATAACACAAATATTATAATCAATATTCCAAATAAATAAACGTTTGCATTAAAAAAAACTTAATAGTTAACACTGAGGAAAAAATTTTTGCTGCGTTTATACAAGTACAAATATTTAATCTTGCCTCGTTCGGACGTGGGTATTTTAAATCTGAAATTACTTTCGCTCCTAAATCTACAGATTTATTTTAAATGTCATATTTTACTTCATTTTTTAACTTTTTATATAACTTTTAATCTTTTTTAAACTGTTTAAACTTATTATATATAACAGAGGGTCGAGTAAAAGCTGAGACAAACTTTCAGAGAGTTTCGGAACTTCATCAGGTTTAAAACAGAATAGGAAACCATGCCCTGAAAATATCATCTTACACAAATTAAAGGCGCTTCTCTATTTTGACCTTTTCGGAAGCACATAATAAAACAGTTTATAATAGGAAAGCGTCTCTAGAGGAGCATTATGACATTTCCGGGCAAAGTTTCCTGTGCAGTTTTAATCCTAACGATGTGCTCTAACTCCCAAAAAAGTTTGTCGCAACATTTATGCGAACCCCTGTTATATAAAACGTTTTTAAACTTGCACATTTCGGCAAAAGTTAGACTAAAAAGATAATTTGCAAGAAAAAAAAATGTTGCTTGGAGAGAGAAATAGAGTGAAGATTTGAAATCAGCAATTCGAAAGTATCTCAAATCTGATAAAAAAAATCTCATGCAACAAAAAAAAGCAAAATAATTTGTTCCCCAGTATAACTAATGTTTCTATGAATTATTCAGCAAAAAACATAAGGATTACTTCGTTAAAAAAAACCAAGAAAATCATCAAATGATTACTCACATTTGGTGAAAGGACATCCCAGTGTGATAGTTCTGACTTATCTATAAATAGTTTAGCATTTCTTTTGGGTTGCAACAAAAGAACACTTTTGGCTCCTCTATTTTTCATGTGATAATCAAGATCATTTTCATCCAACGGATCAATATCCGAGTAGGCATAAATTAACCGAATAGTACTGTCCTGAAATTCATTTATATTCATTAAATAATACTCGGGCTAAAAGCTAGAAGTGATGCGAAAGCAGAAAACGAAAAGAAACAAAAAAAAAATTATGTTTCACAGTTTAAAAAGAAAAAAGCACTGCAAAATAAATGTAACTGTAAGTAATTAAAGTTTCTGAGAGAACCAATAGTTCAAATAAGCGTGTAAAGTAAGCACTGGTATGAATGCTACTACCATTATAACGCATTTCATCTTGAAAATGTATTTACTACGTTCCTTCTGTATCATTTCAACTGTGTAAAAACATTTTTTAAAGTCTCAAAAGTATTCTTATTTACTGACTGGAATATAAAAATTTTACGCTTTCTTGCAACCCTAAATAAAGTATTAAATGTTTCTGATGTATCTCTTAAATGTTTCAAGTAAAGAAGCCTGTAACATTGTATTTTACCGAGCAGAGGGGTTCGTTTTGATTGGAGATGAATGTAACAGTCCGTAAAACTTAAATTTTTTTAGCAGGAACTTCCAGAAAATATACTCATTTCTAGCACTTATTTACAGCTCAAATAACAACGTAGTACAATAAAACACAGGCTTCACAACCTGAAGCGGGTCAATGAATTAACTCGGGTCAGAACACTGCTATAGTCACAAGCAGACTCTACCTTGGGATTCAAGCTCCCTTTTATGTAGGCTTGAAATACAAAACATCAGAACTTTTGACATGGTTTTAGTCGATTCTCGTATAACTCCGTAAATATGGGTCCTATTGCTTTGAAACTCGAAGTTTCGAGAACAATCATTTTGTTTCCATAATAGTCTCCAAGTCGGTAAAAATGTCGTGAAACCTACAATATGTTAGTAATTTTGAAAAATAAAATTCATCTAAAAATATTTAAAAAATAATAATAAATACATAAAATAACTCAATGTTCTGTATTTACAGTCGATCACACCGAAAACTTGAATACAGACATCTGTTTACCATTTCTGTTGTTATTTGTGTTTGGGAGAAATTTCTTCTCATGCAATTTCGTTGTCTAGCAACCATACGGTTTATTGTAATTACATACATTTGCAGGCTTGAGTGCTCAATTTAGGCTTATAAACATTTGCCAAATAGAAGGACAGATAGCACAATAGGATGGACAGCACGAAGATACATCCAGGGTAACAACGGGATTCGAACCCGCTACCTCTACGCTTTGCACATTGTTTGGCGGGCGATACCGCTCTGCCAGGGAGGCCCCCAATCATAGGGAAAATAATGTATTGAAAGAAAATTTTGCTATCAATTTGCTTTCTGTTGCCCAGCAACAAAATTGAATAGCTAAAAATTCCCCTTGATTAGTGGATTATTTTTTTCAAAATTACACCTAAAACTTCGTAGTTGTTCTGTAATCATTGTAAGTTCTTATCTTTTTGAAAGATTTAAGTTTTTAATTTTTCTGAATAAATGACAAAAGCCTGAATAAATTAATTTTGTTTTAGAATGCAATTGGATTAACTATTATATGAAACTAAATAAAAAGAAGAAGAAAACAATTAGATTTTTTAAATTTTTATGCTCGAAAAAATAAATTATTGAAAATAATTTAATATTGTTTCTAATTTTAATCTAATTTAACTTACGTCAATTTTTAGGTCCTCTTCATCACAAGTGTCCAACTTCCGCCGGAAAACAAGTGAGGTGTGTGTATCATTCTCACTTCCGCTTAAACATTCCCAGTCCATGCTTATATCAATTATTGGTAAAGTATTTCCTATACCATGTCTGTCCTAAAAATAACTTCAAATTTTAATTCATAAAAGATATTTAAGCATAAAATTTTGCAGAATTACACACAAGCCATTGCTATTAGTTCAGCTATATTTAATGCATGCATACAAGAAGAAAAAAATATATATATAAATCTCAAATGCTTTTACAGTTTAACATGCTGACTGCCGCGTCACCCATATGCGGGTGACAGCAAAGTTTCTGATCTGGCCTCGTCACCAGTATTGGGGTGACGCTTATTTGACTACTTGAGATGGGTATTCGTAAGTATTTGAAAAAAATATTTCACAGAAAGTAGCAAAACTATTGAATTGTAATAAAAGTAATACGAAAATGATTTAATAAGAAAATTATTATGAGACTCCTAAAAGTTTTCGTGTTCACTGCTATTTTACTCACTAAGAAATAAGTTTTACAATTTTCGTTACGGAATTTCAACTAATTAGGGTAAAGATTTTATGTTATACTCTTCTTTACTTGGCAAAGATTCAAACTAAAGGTGCAAAGTGGCGGGATGAGAAACAGATGCGAAGCAACGGATACACATAAACCGACATGATACCATGAAAACAAACAGAGCGATATATTATTCTTGTGACTACCAGAGACTCGCATTATTAAAATATCTTAGGTAGTACTTAGCAGAATACGCTTCACAGAATGGTAATCGTTTCCTGAAGGAGATTTCACTGTGAACGCGTGCAGCAGTCAGCGTGCTATATAAGTGCAATTTATTTACCCTTATTAAATACAAAACAATAACATGCAATTCCTTATTTATTATAGAATGATATAGAAGTTAATTGCTGGAAGATAAAAGGTTGAGTTCTTACCTCATATTTATAATATACAGGTTGTAAGAATTAAAGAGGAACAACACGGTAAATTTTTCAAAACATTTAAAAAAATTCTTTTTCTATAGTTTATCTTTTTAAAATTAATGTACCAAAATATTGAATTGATTTTCTTAAAAATGTAAAAATTACAGTATAATATGTTGAGCTTGAAGCCAGCCGAACTGTGACATGCATGAACAAGTGCACTTGTGGGTTCAGTTGTTGAGTGGATTTGCTCTCTCCTATCAAAATATTTTAGTAAAATACTATTATTTTATCTATTTTATTGTAATAATTTTTTTAAATTACATAGGAAAAGAGATGTTGTAGTTGTAGTTTTCTTACGTTGCACAGGAGCTGCACAATGAGCTATTGGCGATGGCCAGAGGAAACATCCCTTAGGATGACCCAAAGACATACCATTACAATTTTGATCCTCTGCAGAGGGGATGGTACCCCTGCTTCGGCAGCCCAATGACCTGCGCGCGAAATCGAGCACTTTACGGTAGAACAGTTTAACAAGGACCACAATCTCTGAGGATAATCCGAAGGCATGTTGTCACAATTTTGCAGAGAAGATATTCTGTCTTTGATATTCTCTCCCGTTTTTTTACCCCTACGAGCGAAGTCGAGCACTTTACGGTGGAATAGTTTAACAAGAACCAATATCACACACCCTCGGTTCCTTCACAGGCTGATCAACGAGGTCATTCACCCGTTTACTGACTGCTGCCAGTAATGCTTGACTTTACGATCTATCTAATTTGGGACTAATTGTAATAAAAGAAATGATAAAAGTATAGTAAACGAGTTCTTTTATTCCGGTTCTGAAAGTAACGCGCAGTCAATTGAGCATAGCATAGGACAACT
Source organism: Parasteatoda tepidariorum (assembly GCF_043381705.1). Classification (NCBI taxonomy): domain Eukaryota; kingdom Metazoa; phylum Arthropoda; class Arachnida; order Araneae; family Theridiidae; genus Parasteatoda; species Parasteatoda tepidariorum. Next base: position 79,047,002 of record NC_092211.1, on the reverse strand, counting down.
TCTTATCAAGTTTCTAAGGATGGGGAGCAAGGTTCAATAATGAGCGTTATTTAAAAACGATGACAAATCTCAGAAAATCATTGAAATCTAAACGTTCGAACTTTTTCTCGTGGCATTCGTTTTCCACAACAGCCCACAACCGAAGCAACAAACGAACTTCAGCGGAAATTCAAATGTGAAATCTTTACCCATCTCCTTTATACCTGACCCCAATTGACACCTTCAATGCGCAACTGATTCGAACCAAGGACTTTTCACACGAGACTTTTCAACGAATTGCGTCACAATAAGACAAAACTTCTTAAGAATCGTAGGCAATGCTTGTGAGTGTCATTAAATAAACCGCAATAAATATGCTAACTCGTTATGCATTGATTAACTATTAATAGAATTTACTAGCCATCTCTAAGATATTCTTACCTTTCCACATTTGGCGGAAATATATTTCAAGCATAAGTACATACATCATTACTTTTTTGTCAGAAATAACAATTTACTTGAATTTCTTAAGGCGGAATAAAATGTGAAATCGCTCTACGGCTCAAAGTTACCATAGTTATATAAACAATACACCTTTCTTAAATACTATACTCATAGGAAAGGTACAAAGTATAAGAAAATAATGAAGTTTTCTGAAAAAATAAGTTCATAACTATACGTGCAATTACTTATATGTATTGCCCAATAAATTTCAGAAGGAAAAATTACGTGACCTTGAAAAACATCACAAGCTAAACTCCTCCTAGTCGAGCAAACTGCTAATATATTTTAGCAGTTTCATGCAAAAATAAATAAATTTACCAAGAAAAGTTAAATTTCAAATCTTAAATTTACCTGGCAATAAATTTTTCCATCTTTAATCCAACCGGTAATAATATCACTACCTGCCATGCCACCATTATAAGACAAGCCAAATCCAACATAACCATGAGTTTGAACGTCAACACCAAACACAATCTCTGCTTGACCAGCGCCGGACACTGTTGTCAACCAACAAACTTGATATTTGTTTTCACTGTCCAGAACACTGCAATGCAGCCATTCTTCATGTTCTGCCGTAACTAAAACTGTTGTCAGTAATAAAGAACAAAACAAAATTTGATTGACCATATTAGTAGGTTGAGCTTATTAGGAAAAACAATTCGTCTGAGTGTTTCCTATTTGTTTTAAAAAAAAAATTTAAAAACCCTTAGAAACTTTTGAATTTTGTTTAGTTCATATAATAATACGAATAAAACATCTAATTTTTTCAATAAATTGTTAGTATAATTGATTCACAATTGCATTATGACGCGACTACATGCCTGGACTCAGCTGTGTTGCTACGGCAATGTTTACAAATGGCTTTAAAAGGATTTATAAATAAAGTTTAGAATTCTACACGCCAAAATTTATTTGTTCGTCATTTCCTGGTGCGATATTTGCATAAACTAAAACCCGGATGATAAGAATGTTAAGAGTCCGGATGTTAAAGTTTTCATTCGATTGTCTTAGAACGATTTTTAAAATTATTCTTAAAACTATATTTTCACTTTTATACTGAAGTTTCAATTATAAGTTTCAATTCTCGTTTAATTCTTGAAGTTTCAATTCTTGAATTCAATTCTTGAAGTTTTCAATTCTTGAAGATGATCTTGTTCAATTCTTGAAGAGGAAATTTCAATTCTTGAAGTTTCAATTCTTGTTGAATAAAATGGCTAATTTCATGGTTATAAGTAGTTTCTAGAGAAATTTCTTTTATTTATGTAAAATATGATTTTTCACTTTATTTTATATAAAATTTAAGAAAATATTTCTTTGATTTATTAAGAAATATTTCTTGCACCCGATGAACTCTTTAAAAAACTGCTCTCTCAGAAAAAAAAATGGTTTGAAGTTCAATGATAATATTGGTATCCTGAAGCCTAATACAGTGCAAATTTGCTGAAAAACTAAATTGCTATATTTACCCATCTTCCCGAACATGTTGAACCATAATGTTGTGTAATCTAGCTTTAGTGAAATATTATGGTTCAATTTAACACTATTTTAAATTGGCAGCAAATTTGAACGATATTTGGGTTCTAACAGTATGTAGAATAAAGAGTACTTTGAACGTCTAATTAAAATAACAACTCAATAGTTTGGATTGAATTGGGTTAATAGTATCATTGTGGCTGGAAGCGGCTACACTGGCTCAAACACAAATAACATAACGTACTCAAAGAACATTGAAATCAAGCTGTGTTACAAGAGGGATTTAGCTCAAAACGAACAGATGAAGAAACAAACGAAATAAATAATATTCTTGCATAGCAAGGAAATGTATTTTTAAGGAATCCTCACATAGTAAGTACATCTTATTAAGGAAGTGGTTATTACTTACAAAAATAGTGCTATGAAAGTTTCGTTTCTTGGTTACAGCTTCTTATTTTTTAATTTTTCTAATTGAAATATAAATAAATTTCAGATTATTTTTTACCTAAATATCTGAATTTGAAAATAATAAATTATTACTTTGCTTTTTCAATGTAATTATCAATCCCATTGTAGTACATAATTTTCGCTTTTTTCTCTCCTCTCTCTTTTTTTTAAATTTTTTTTACTTTTATTTTACTAAGAGGCTTCGCTCACAACGCACTCCACTCAGTTTAATCAACATTATTATTTTATTTCTTAAGAGTCGATTAAAAAAAATTAAAGATATAGAATGACTGGGGCTTAAAAAATAGAGTATTCACCTCCCAGCGATTTTAACCAGGGTAGAATACGTTCTGTTGCTGATTGCAACGAATTATGCTCCCGGCTCGCAACAATCACAGTGCTGACGTAAAATATCTTTTTAGATAGATAACATAATAGGCTCCATATTTCCCCATAACACCTTTTTTATACTATAATCTCTTTTTATATATATTTAAATCCTTGTATTAATAACTTATTAACCAAAACAAATGCATAAAATATTTAAATTTAGAATATCCAAAAATTTAAATTGATATCCAAATATTATATTTGGTGACATTTCCTTAATTTACGCAATACTGAATACACAAATATAAATTAATTTAATTAATATACACAAAAGTGCTTCACTCACTAACCCCCACTATTGCTTCGCAATATTTTTTGTGTCTTGATGATATACATAGATAACGACGCCAGATTTAAAAAGTAATAAATTAAAAGACCTCAAAAATTTTCATTGTTGGGTACACTGTAAAAAATGGTTTCTCATAATTGAACAAATATAAATCAAAATAACTACGAAACCAATAATAATCGAGCCTTAATGGCCTGCGGAATACGAAACAACGACGGAGAAATGTATGGGAGAGTTGCTTGTTGATGGCCTGCGGAATACGAAACAACGACGGAGAAATGTGTGGGAGAGTTGCTTGATGGTGGCCTGCGGAATACGAAGCAACGACCTCTGGTTTCGTAATAGAATGTTCAGTAGTGGTAAGCTTTGATTAGTTAGTTTAATTTAAATTTTACAATAAGAATCATTTTAGAGCCGTGAGGGCTCACGGATGGAGCGTTTGCCCTTCAATGAGGTGAAACGGGTTCGAATCGCAGCGATGGCTGGTTGATACGAATTCCGCAACCGGCTCTCCCCGACCACAGTGCTGACGTAAAATAACATCAGTGGTAGTCGGATCATGAGTTAGAGTCCCCTTGCCATCAACCAAGTCATGGGAAACTTCCGTGGTTTTTCTCTCCGTGTAATTCGAGTTAGTTTCATCTAAGAAAAAGGCTAGTTTATCCCAATGCTTGATCCAGGAGTACTCATGCCATCTGGAGAGAGTTCAAAATAACATTATTGAGTTTAAGTGTTACATTATTGATTGTCATAAACTCAGAATTGAATCGGTTGCTCAACGTCGGTTATAAAATGAAATACTATCGGACTTCAATTTAACGAACTTCCATTTTGTGAATTTCTCTATTTTGTGATTTTTTTTCGAGGAACCAAGAACATTTTGGAAATTTTTCTCAATTCTTTTCTCTTAATAACTACAAGCAAGTCTGCTTGTGATTTAGTTAAAGACCATGTAAAGACTATATTCTATTGATCATTAAAATTATGTAATTTTATATTTGATATCCGAAAGATCGAATGCCAGACCTGAAAAGAATATACTGATAATATATCTGAATAACACGAGACAAAAGAATTCTTTAACTGCTAAAATTTGTAATCTAAGCTCAGAACAATACACGATTAATAATACCCTTTTAATTAAATTATATTTGAAAACCTCATGTTACAATAGTTGACAAAATAATATTTAGCAAATGAATATATTTCGAGCGTGTTTAGCACAGGTATTTCATTATTTAACATAAGAAAAAAAAATCATTTCTTTTTTTTTATTTTTATTTTAAATGTCATGTTTTATTGCTTATATCTATTTGACATAATAATATGCTATTGTATTTTTGAAAAGAGGAAAGTAATTTTTTTTCAAGGCTAACATAAGTTGTCAAGCAAGTTCATTTGAAAGACCCGGGAGAGAGAAAAATAACTACATTGAGCATAAGAATTAAGAGAAACTAATTACATTAAGTATAAACAATTTGAGAATTCCAAGCATTAAAATAATGTATTTGTTACTAGTATAGTAGTGAATTGTTTTATGTTCGCAATTACTCGTTATATAATAACACATCATAAACAAAAGAATAGTTAATATATAAGTATAAAATGTCAGGTTACCTTTGTGTTGGAGGAGAAAGCTCAATTAAAAAAGTTAAAAAAGAAGATTATAATAGAATTTAATGGCCAAAAGCGTAGTAAGTATCCAAATAAAGTATAGTCATCTTCGTACTGGTGCAGAAAGCGCAAATAAAAGAGTTAGAATAAATATTATAGAAATTTTTTTAATTTAATAGTATTAATTAAGTTAAAAAGAAGATTGTAATAGAACTTAATGTCCGAAAGAGAGGTTAATATCCAATTAAAGTGTAATGGCTTTGTACTCGATCAGAAAGCTCAAATAAAAGAATTACATAAAATATTTTGGAAGATTTAATAATCTTTTTTTGGAATTTAATGACCAAACAAATTGTTAATATCCAAATAAAGTATAGTTGTCTGTTTGGAGTTTAATGACAAAAAAAATTGTTAATATCCAAGTAAAGTATAGTTGTCTTCGTACTGGAGCAGAAAACACAAATAAAAGAGCTAGAAAAAATATTATATGAAACTTATAACCTTTTTAATTTAATAATATTAATTAATTAAATAAAAAAAGATTACAATATAATGAAATCACTAAAGGAGTAGTTAATATCCAAGTGTAAAATGTTGGGTTACCTTTGTATTAGAAGAGAATGCGCAATTAAAAAAATTAAAAAGAATATTATAATAGAATTTAATGTCCTAAAGAATGGTTAATATCCAAATAAAGTATAGTTGTCTTCGTATTGAAGCAGAAAACACAAATAAAAGAGTTATTATAAATATTATAAAAAATTAGAAGAGAGCCTAATTAAAAAAGTTTAAAAGACGATTATAGTAGAATTTAATGTCCAAAAGAGTTGTTAATAGCCAAATAAAGTATAGTTGCCTTCATACTGGAGCAGAAAGCACGAATGAAAGAGTTACAATAAGTATTCTAGAAAATGTATAAACCTTTTTAATATAATAATTAAATTTAAAGAGAAGGATTAAAAAATTAAATTAAAGTAATTAAATAAATTAAATTTGACGTAAAATATCCTTCGTGGTAGACGGATCATGGGTTAGAGTCCTCTTGCAGTCAGGCTAACCGTGAAAGGTTTTCGTGCCTTTCCTCTCCATGTAACGCAAATGCGGATTAGTTGCATCAAAAAGTCCCCTAAGAAGGCAAATTTCTCCCAATCCAGGAGTTCCCTTGTCTCCTAGATTGTGTTCAAAATTACAGGGCTAGGGAGTAGAACATTAGTAGCTGTAAATCCTAAAATTTGTCGGTTGCTCAACGACAGTTATGAAATGGTGGTTAAGTACAAAAATTATTGCGAAAACATGTAAATTTGACGTAAAATCCAAGATGGTAAAGACCTTATAACCACCTTGTCTCCGGTAATTGTGATTAATAAATAATCAGTTTATGTAATGTCGGATAAATGCCATCCTTGATCTAAATAATTATTGCAACCCGAGTAGAAAAATTCCTCCTGCAGCAGGAGAAAGAAGATAATTTTGATAGTTAAGATTATTCTGATATTTTTCAAATAATTTTATTACATTTTATATTTATTATATTTATCTTATTTCATTATGTTATGGTATGCCTTTTTGCAGATAATAATTTTTGATTTTTATGACAATGAATGCAATCATTTAAACTGGTGCAGCCCTCCGCTAACCTTCATCTTAACTATGAGACCCCAAGTTGATAACTATATCAACTATGTGACCCAAATATCTTGTGACCCAAAAGTGTGACCTATGAAAAGAAGAGTGTTATACTATGAGAAAGGAAGTGAGATACTAAGTGACCAAAGTTGATAATTGTCAACTATGAAACCCAAATATTTTGCTTAATACGTCAATTACTCTGCGTTATAACCGAATAAATCACTTAAATAGTTAGTATAAAATTTTCCAGTTTGTAATTATAAAAAAGAAGAATATGGTGAAAGTGATTTCAATTAAGGGTTAATTAAAAGCTTGACATGCTTCTTTCAATAAAAGTTTTACCCAATATATATTTTATGCTTGCGCATTTATAAGTAATTAATTTCTTACACAATCATTGAATGAAATGGTGTTTATGCATAACTCTCTGACCATACGTTTATTCCGTTGTTGTGTAATAATTTACAAATGTGAATTTTGCATAAAAATCCCTCATTTCTAAAACTTCTTACTCTTCACAGATATTGCGTTATTTTACAAGTTTTCCAAAAAAATTTATAGTAATAATGAAATGAATGATAACAAAATGAAAAAGAAAAGAAAGATGTTAAGAAAATTAAGATTCTTAAATTGAAGAGAGCGCGACAACATTGTGATGTAACTTTTTTTAAATTGGTGTCATTCTTAGATCAAACTATTCCTTAATATCATTACCAGGAATTGGACAAATTTGAGGCACACTGCACAAAAAAGGTCTTATTTCAAATACCTAAATAGACAACGTGGTGTTTTCCCCCAAAACACTGTTGAAAGAAGCCCCCTCCCCCCTTAATTTAACAATTTTCGTTTTTCTATTGCCCACACTCTTCAAATAAATCTATGATCTAACTTTAGTGCTGCCATCTGTAAAAATAATATAAAACTAAATTTTATCTTTACATGTATGCATTTGCATTGATTTATTCCACGGAAATCAGAATGCCAATTAATATATTATTATTTTCGAATGTCTAGGTTCAAGCGGATTACAAAATGTATTAAATAAATCCTAAGAGAATCTTAATAATACTTCTAAATAATACTTTCTCTTAAATTGAGAAAAGTCCAAATTTCATAAAATTTTAGGAATCTAAAATTAAACGTAATCCCTGAAACCAACAAAAAAATGAATAAATAAATTTTTAAAAAAATAATTAATAAATAAAATTTAATAATGATATTAAAAATATTTTTCTAAGAAGTTTTTTTGAATATAACGGTACCTCTATCGGAAGTATGAAGTTATATTAAGCATTAACTATATTTGTTAGTAGTAGATTTGTATTTAATACTTATGTAACAAAGCAAATTTAACACTGGCCTTCACAGTCAATGCATATCAATGTCACGTAAGGATGGAATAATTGCTAATAACAAAGTTGAGGTAATTACTAATAACCACGCAATGTAATCCAGTTGCTTATGTTTTTTGATTACAAAGGATAAATTATGCTGTTTCGCATAAGTACGTTCAAATGACAATGAGCATTCGTGCAAGAAAACATTTTATGTGATTGCATGTATATTGATCATAATTCATTCCAAATATACATATTAAGTTTCCATCGCAAATACAATCACTACATCTTAGTAAACAATGAAGGATGATGTAGCAAAGTTATATGACGCAAAATAAAAGAAATAGAATACTCCTTTAGGGAAATACCAAAACTACATTTTAAAGTGTGACGTTAAAAATTAGAAAGAAAACAAAACGTTAAAAAAAACTGACTATTTTTTGCCATCTCAATAAAATTTTCATAGTAATTGTAAAAAGCGCTTTTACTTATAACCATCAATAGTTTTTCGGTGTTATGAGTACAAATTCTGGTTTAAACTAAAGGTAAAATCTAAATAATTCAGAAATTTATTTTATTTTATAACCGCCGTTGAACTGCTGACCCAATTTTCGGTTTACGACTACTAATGTTCACCTCCACAGCCTTGTAATTTTGAACCCAATCCAGACGACAAGGGAACTACTAAATCAAATATTGGGAGAAATTTGCCTTCGTACTGGACTTTTTAATGGAACTAACCAGCATTTACGTTATATGGAGAGGAAATCCACAAAAATCTCCCACGGTTAGGTTGATGGAAAGGGTACTCTAACTCATGATCCGACTACCACTGATGTTATTTTACGTCAGCATTGTGGTCGGTGCGAGCCGGGTGCAGAATTCGTATCAACCAGACATCGCTGTGATTCGAACCCGGTTCACCTCATTGAAAGGCAAGCGCTCCATCCCTGTGCCACCACGTTTCTAAAATGATGCTTATTGTAAAATTTAAATTAAACTAACTATTCAGAACTTACCACTATTGAACATTCTATTACGAAACCAATCGTTTTTTCGTGTTCTGCAAGTCACCAACAAGCAACTCTCCCACACATTTCTCCGTTGTTGTTTAGTATTCTGCAGGCCACCAACAAGCAACTCTCCCACACATTTCTCCGTTGTTGCTTCGTGTTCTGCAAGTCACCAACAAGCAACTCTCCCACACATTTCTCCGTTGTTGCTTCGTATTCTGCAGGCCACCAACAAGCAACTCTCCCACGCATTTCTCCGTTGTTGCTTCGTATTCTGCAGGCCACCAACAAGCAACTCTCCCACACATTTCTCCGTCGTTGTTTCGTATTCTGCAGGCCACCAACAGGCAACTCTCCCACAAATTTTTCCGTTGTTGCTTCGTATTCTGTAGGCCACCAGCAAGCAACTCTCCCACACATTTCTCCGTCTTTGTTTCGTATTCTGCAGGCCACCAACAAGCAACTCTCCCACACATTTCTCCCACCACACTACTTTTGAGACTAAGCATTTTGTTGCTGTTACAATTTTAAATCTATGGGGCTTTAAAATTCGATTATTATTTGTTTCGGAGTTATTTTGATTTATATTTGTTCAATTGTGAGTAGCCATTTTTAACAGTGTACCCTACAATTAAAAATTTTCAAGTCTGTTAATTGATTACTTTTTAATTCTGGCGTCGCAGTCTATGTATATCATCAAGAAACAAAAAATACTGCGAAGCAATCGTGGGGGTTACTGAGTAAAGCCCATTTGTGTATATTATATAAATTAATTTATATTTGTGTATTCAGCATTGTGTAATTATAGGAAAAGTCACTAAAAATAATATTTTGATATCAATTTAAAATTTTGGATGCTAAGTTTAAATATGATATGAATTTGTTATGGTTAATAAGTTATTAATACAACGAATTAAATACATTTAAAAAGAGACTATAGTATTAAAAAAAAGGTGTTGTGGGGAAATATGGAGTCTAGGTTTCAAAATCTACTTCAGACTGGAATTTATTTTTGTTCATTATTAACAAATTCTTAATCACTCGCTGCATGAATAATTTTCATAACAATATTTCATTCATTATTATATTATTTACATTTCATTAATTTCACTCCAATTAATCTTAATAGATGCTCTAGAAAAGCAATTTTGCATATTGACTATAAGAGTTACTCTGCAAAAATTTAAAAAAAAAATTTTTTTTTCATTAAAAAAATTTTTCGATTTAAAAAAAAATAATTAATAAAAATTTGAAAATTCGATGAAAAAAATGCAACTTAAAAAAGTAAATAAATGTAACAAAAATTAAAATCAGTCGCTAAACGCTAAAGAACATTTTCGAGAGCATATTATGCTTAATGGGTTACATGGTAGGGACTGCAGGGCTCAAAGTGCAACACCCATCCTGACAATAAACATCCTACACGTGATTGACTTGTATTTTTAATTTTTGAGTAAAATGATGGTGAGAAAAAATTACGAGAATGAAAGAGTTATTTGTATAAAAAAAATCTTTTTAGGTAAGGATAGAAAGAAATCAGAAAAAAAAAGATTTAAAAAAATATTAAAAAAGTTTAATGAGTCCAAAATCATGCTTGGCAAGATTTTCCAGTATGACATGTATTAGAAAAAGGTTCTAGTTTAGAGAAGATGTAGTACCTTCTGCGTCACCAACAAACCCCTTGCATCATGCTTGCGTCATGCTTTTCCTTTGTATTTTTTTAAAAAAAATTTATGAACCTTTCAACTTGTGACTTCAAAATCTATAGATGGAATTTTATTTTATGCATATTTCCTATGATATATTTTGGATTTTTATGATACACTTTATATTTCTGGAATTATTACAGAACGCTACGAGTGATATTTTCCCAATTTTGTAGAAATTCACTCAACAATGTCAATAAGAATCAGAAAACTGCTTACAGATCAGCGAGTTTTCAAAGTATAAATCGCTGTATATAAAATCATCACAGAATTAATGAATTTTTTGTTCTAACAGTCAATCAGTCGATATATATATATA